>NW_027363318.1:292500-415000 GCF_046119375.1 Phyllobates terribilis
TACGTTTTTTTTTCCGTAATTCATCAGATGAGCGTGATAACGGACGCTGCACTGAATGGCGGCGCGTAGGAACGGGCGGTGAAATAAGCGCGCCAAAAAAACTATAAAGTTTACGTTTTTTTTCCGTAAATCATCAGATGAGTGTGATAACGGATGCTGTGCTGAACGGCGGCACGTAGGAACGGGCGATGAAATAAGTGCGCCAAAAAAACGATAAAGTTTACGTTTTTTTTCTATAAATTATCAGATCACCGTGATAACGGACGCAGCCCTTAACGGCGGCGTCAGAGCGACTTTTTTTTGTTGCAGATTGAATTTTAAGTGCTTTTGCTATCATCAAACCTGTAGCCAGCTCTCATCCTCATTGAGCTATTCCAAGGGTGAGGCCTGGCTAAGGGTCGCCCTGGAGGCACCTGTAGCCAGCTCTCATCCTCATTGAGCTGCTCCAAGGGTGAGGGCTGGCTAGGGGTCGCCCTGGAGGCACCTGTAGCCAGCTCTCATCCTCATTGAGCTGCTCCAAGGGTGAGGGCTGGCTAGGGGTCGCCCTGGAGGCACCTGTAGCCAGCTCTCATCCTCATTGAGCTGCTCCAAGGGTGAGGGCTGGCTAGGGGTCGCCCTGGAGGCACCTGTAGCCAGCTCTCATCCTCATTGAGCTGCTCCAAGGGTGAGGGCTGGCTAGGGGTCGCCCTGGAGGCACCTGTAGCCAGCTCTCATCCTCATTGAGCTGCTCCAAGGGTGAGGGCTGGCTACGGGTCGCCCTGGAGGCACCTGTAGCCAGCTCTCATCCTCATTGAGCTGCTCCAAGGGTGAGGGCTGGCTAGGGGTCGCCCTGGAGGCACCTGTAGCCAGCTCTCATCCTCATTGAGCTGCTCCAAGGGTGAGGGCTGGCTAGGGGTCGCCCTGGAGGCACCTGTAGCCAGCTCTCATCCTCATTGAGCTGCTCCAAGGGTGAGGGCTGGCTAGGGGTCGCCCTGGAGGCACCTGTAGCCAGCTCTCATCCTCATTGAGCTGCTCCAAGGGTGAGGGCTGGCTAGGGGTCGCCCTGGAGGCACCTGTAGCCAGCTCTCATCCTCATTGAGCTGCTCCAAGGGTGAGGGCTGGCTAGGGGTCGCCCTGGAGGCACCTGTAGCCAGCTCTCATCCTCATTGAGCTGCTCCAAGGGTGAGGGCTGGCTACGGGTCGCCCTGGAGGCACTTGTAGCCAGCTCTCATCCTCATTGAGCTGCTCCAAGGGTGAGGGCTGGCTAGGGGTCGCCCTGGAGGCACCTGTAGCCAGCTCTCATCCTCATTGAGCTGCTCCAAGGGTGAGGGCTGGCTAGGGGTCGCCCTGGAGGCACCTGTAGCCAGCTCTCATCCTCATTGAGCTGCTCCAAGGGTGAGGGCTGGCTAGGGGTCGCCCTGGAGGCACCTGTAGCCAGCTCTCATCCTCATTGAGCTGCTCCAAGGGTGAGGGCTGGCTAGGGGTCGCCCTGGAGACACCTGTAGCCAGCTCTCATCCTCATTGAGCTATTCGAAGGGTGAGGGCTGGCTACGTGTCGCCCTGGAGGCACCTGTAGCCAACTCTCATCCTCATTGAGCGTGATAACGGACGCTGCGCTGAACGGCGGCGCATAGGAACGGGCGGTGAAATAAGCGCGCCAAAAAAACTATAAAGTTTACGTTTTTTTTCGTAATTCATCAGATGAGGGTGATAACGGACGCTGCACTGAACGGCGGCGCGTAGGAACGGGCGGTGAAATAAGCGCGCCAAAAAAACTATAAAATTTACGTTTTTTTTCCGTAATTCATCAGATGAGCGTGATAACGGAAGCTGCGCTGAACGGCGGCGCGTAGGAACGGGCGGTGAAATAAGCGCGCCAAAAAAGCTATAAAGTGTAAGTTTTTTTTCCATAATTCATTAGATGAGCGTGTCAACGGAAGCTGCGTTGAACGGCGGCGCGTAGGAACGGGCGGTGAAATAAGCGCGCCAAAAAAACTATAAAATTTACGGTTTTTTTCCGTAATTCATCAGATGAGCGTGATAACGGAAGCTGAGCTGAACGGCGGCGCGTAGGAACGGGCGGTGAAATAAGCGCGCCAAAAAAGCTATAAAGTGTACGTTTTTTTTCCATAATTCATTAGATGAGCGTGATAACGGAAGCTGCGTTGAACGGCGGCGCGTAGGAACGGGCGGTGAAATAAGCGCGCCAAAAAAACTATAAAGTTTACGTTTTTTTTCCGTAATTCATCAGATGAGCGTGATAACGGAAGGTGCGCTGAACCGTGGCGCGTAGGAACGGGCGGTGAAATAAGCGCGCCAAAAAAACTATAAAGTTTACGTTTTTTTCCATAATTCATTAGATGAGCGTTATAACGGAAGCTGCGCTGAACGGCGGCGCGTAGGAAAAGGCAGTGAAATAAGCGCGCCAAAAAAGCTATAAAGTTTCCTTTTTTTTTCCGTAATTTATCAGATGAGCGTGATAACGGACGCAGCCCTTAACGGCGGCGTCAGAGCGACTTTTTTTTGTTGCAGATTGAATTTTAAGTGCTTTTGGTATCATCAAACCTGTAGCCAGCTCTCATCCTCATTGAGCTATTCCAAGGGTGAGGGCTGGCTAGGGGTCGCCCTGGAGGCACCTGTAGCCAGCTCTCATCCTCATTGAGCTATTCCAAGGGTGAGGGCTGGCTACGGGTCGCCCTGGAGGCACCTGTAGCCAGCTCTCATCCTCATTGAGCTGCTCCAAGGGTGAGGGCTGGCTAGGGGTCGCCCTGGAGGCACCTGTAGCCAGCTCTCATCCTCATTGAGCTATTCCAAGGGTGAGGGCTGGCTACGGGTCGTCCTGGAAGTACCTGTAGCCAGCTCTCATCAAGAAAAAGCTACGCCTACTAAGTTGCATTAACCAATCGGAGCAGATTCATGATTTACATTCAAATAAACCATCATTTTAGGAAAAGGAAAAGGAGTTTTGGAGGGAAGTTTAATTTGATCCAGTGCTCAGGAGCAACAAGGGTGATTAGTGCACAAGAGAAGCTGTGACCTTAGCCAATTACAACCATGCCGCCCAAAAGAAGGTAAGTACACCTGGTGGGATAGTGAGTGGGAGGGAAATATGAATCTGCAGAGGTATGTGTTGCTTCTAGAAATACTCTTTCTGGACACCATTGCAGCATGCATTCTGGGGTACACTGAGACCATGGGAGTATTTGCAGAAGAGGTTAACATACAGCATGTATTGGGATCAGGTGCCTAACTATACTGCAGCATCATCTGAGCTTGTACTGGAATCAGGTGTATAAGTATACTTGTACTCATATAGCTTGTACTGGAATCAGGTGTATAAGTATACTTGTACTCATATAGCTTGTACTGGAATCAGGTGTATAAGTATACTTGTACTCATATAGCTTGTACTGGAATCAGGTGTATAAGTATACTTGTACTCATATAGCTTGTACTGGAATCAGGTGTATAAGTATGCTTGTACTCATATAGTTTGTACTGGAATCAGGTGCCTAATCTGATGTCCTCTCTGTGACCTCTGCAAACTTTTTAGCTTGGTTGTATTACTGTGGTGGGGGGAGGGGGAAGGATTGCGGTGTGAAAGTGTATTATAACATCATGTTAAGGCTTGCAATTGTTCAGGCTCAGTCACAGAAAGGGTTTATGTTTTTGGCACGGTCTTTCTGTATCTTTCAAAGTTTGCAGTGTGAAAAGGCTTTAAACTGTATATGTACTTGCTCGCTCACTCGTTTTTTCTCCTTTTTGACTGATAAATGAGTGCCGGTCATGTGCAAAACTGTATAAGCATTTGCATAGTCAATACCACATTAATTTTTTGCACGGTATCTTTGTCAATCTAAATAATTCTTGCAAAACCTCAGATTTGCGCAAGATCTAGGAACATGCATATGATAAAAAACCGCATGTGTTATGTGCACAATATTGCCACAATTTGTGTAGTATGCTATAAAAGTGCATTAACTTGTGCTAAACAATTGCTCCTTAAAAAATTGTGTACGTTTGTCCGTTTTTGTGACCAAAAATGAGGGCTGGCTATTGGTGGTCAAAATACACTCTAGAGCCAGCCCTCATCTTTTTAAAAAAATCTATGGCAATGATGAGACGTGCCTTTTCTCATGAGCTGTGTATTTGTTGTAAAAAAAAATCAGATTTTTGAAATCCAGTTATCCTGCTGAAACATAAAAAATGCTGGTTGATATTAGTGGGTGGAAAAGCTAGATTCTCACTGATATTGTTCCTGATCTTCCATTTTTCTTTTTTACAGCGGCTTCAGGATGCTGAAGACATGTCCACTATGTTACAAAGCATTTACTCAACTGCCACAGCACCTTACACGACAATGCCTTAGATGCTGTACACAAGAGGAGAAGGATGCGCTAGTGAAAGAATCTAGAAACTCACTGATAGCAATTGCAACAAAAGGAACATATATCCCTTGTGACAAGATTCCAGAGATCACTACAAAGGACGATCTTATCTCCTTCCTGGAGGACAGAGGGTTTATAGTACCCGAGAAACCAACTATGGCCAGGTATGCCCCACTAGCATCTTATTCTTTGAATACTGATGTTCATACTTGTGTAAGCTTTATAGATTTGCATATATGTTCTGAACTATGCCAAATAATCACGTGTATTTTATATTTACAGGATTGTTGAAGATGAGGGGGCATCACCTGTGCAGGAGGAGCTGACAGCCAGTGAGCAAGAGCTGCCTAATGAGGAGGAAGTGCTGCCTGTTGAGGAGGAAATGTCTACAGTCATCGAGGAGGAGTCGCCCGTCCCAGAGGAAGAGCCGCCCGTCCCAGAGGAAGAGCCGCCCGTCCCAGAGGAAGAGCTGTCCGTCACAGAGGAAGAGCCGTCCGTCACAGAGGAAGAGCCGCCCGTCACAGTGGAAGAGCCGCCCGTCACAGTGGAAGAGCCGCCCGTCCCAGAGGAAGAGCCGCCCGTCCCAGAGGAAGAGCCGTCCGTCACAGTGGAAGAGCCGTCCGTCCCAGAGGAAGAGCCGCCCGTCACAGTGGAAGAGCCGCCCGTCCCAGAGGAAGAGCTGCCCGTCCCAGAGGAAGAGCCGCCCGTCCCAGAGGAAGAGCCGCCCGTCCCAGAGGAAGAGCCGCCCGTCCCAGAGGAAGAGCCGCCCGTCCCAGAGGAAGAGCCGTCCGTCACAGAGGAAGAGCCGTCCGTCACAGAGGAAGAGCCGCCCGTCACAGTGGAAGAGCCGTCCGTCACAGAGGAAGAGCCGCCCGTCCCAGAGGATTATGATGTCTACAGGTCAGTGTAAATTTATACAAGGAATTTACTTTAATCCCTTGCTCAAACATTGCCTTGGCCTCAGCACATCCTGGCTTTTAGGCCACTTTAAAAAATTGTCAACACTGCTGGCCTACTCAAGATTGTACTTCACGTTATTACTAAGGATTTTTATAATTTACAGGACTGTTGAAGATGAGAAGCCATCTACATCAACTGGCACATCGGCACGCCGAGCCATATCAAATCCTGAATTGGTGCATCTTTCAGCTGCAGAAGACTATACATCCTCTGAAACATCCGACAGTGAAGCCGATCAACAACCAGAGACCAGAGAAAGAGAGGAAAATACCAGCCAAACAGATGAAGACAGGCCGAGGTCAGTTAGTGTGTGTAACATTCTCACTCATCATGCTTTTATATATATATACATATCTATATATATCTATATATATATATCTATCTATATATATATATCTATATATATATATATATATATATATAGATATATTTATATATATATATATTGAGCAAAAAAACAATACAAATAATGTTTAACTGGGACAATTAATAGCATATCCCACAACTTTACAGCCCTTACAAAGTAATTTTTTCTCCTATTTTAGGCAATAGATTTCCCTTCCATTGCAGCCATAAAACAGGATGCCAAAAAAGT
Organism: Phyllobates terribilis; assembly: GCF_046119375.1. Classification (NCBI taxonomy): domain Eukaryota; kingdom Metazoa; phylum Chordata; class Amphibia; order Anura; family Dendrobatidae; genus Phyllobates; species Phyllobates terribilis. The sequence goes on from NW_027363318.1 coordinate 298,423, forward strand.
GCCCTACACACAGACAGCTCTGTGGGGCACACAGCTTTGGCGGGGCATACTAAAATGCACTGCCATTACGATTTTCATCTGTGGGCCAGTAGAGGATGATGTACTAGCTTTACCCACAGATGAACTTCAGAACACGCAGTGTTCAGCAGTGGATGCTGCGTATAAAGGGCAGGCAGCCAGCAAAGTGCTGCTGCCAGTCAGAGCACTGGGGTCCACAGAAATCGGGCCTGGGGACACAGAAATGTTTACCACCCCTGACAACGGTGAGTGGAACCCCCAGCTGTCAAGGTCCCCGACATTTCCCCAGATTCTTCCACTGGGTGAGGGCCCCATGAATGCGTCGTTACAGGGAACCCTGGACTCACAGGCCCCATAGCGGCTGCATAGTCTACTGCCATTGGCAGGACGTCACTATATATATGCTGTATATGCTTACACAGTATTTTTCTCAAAGTTCTAATTTGTTTCTACTCTGACCTGTTGTTCTTTCTTCCAAATTTGTAGGATGACAAGCCAGAAATGGACTGTTGACAAGAGGATCAAAATGAAAGATGCAGGTTATTATGATCACCATTCTCTGTCTCATCCAATATTAAAAGGTTTTTCCTCTTATTTGCAGAACCATTGCAAGCTGGAAAGATACAAACAAATTGTTGAAAATGTGTCAAGGTTTTTATACTTTATGAACAAACGCCGTGTGAGCCTCAACTTTGCGACAAAGATTGAAAACGCCCATTTATTTTTCAAAAACCTTCAAGATCTCGGTCTGTGCAACCAAACTGTCACCAACTACATTAAGAATGTCCGGAAATTTGTACATTATCAACTATTTGCAACCAATTTACGCGATAAAAATGAAAAACTCTTCAAGGCAATGAAGTATTTCCAGTATGTGACTGCGGATATTCAGAAGAAATTTTCCAAGGGAGTTGCAAAAGAAGTTGTCAGCAAAAGGTATGTCAGCTAATTTTTATCCTTTCAGATGTATGCACAATTATTATTTTTTCTCTTTTCTCTCTCCCGCCAGGATTTTTCATACATGACTTAAAAATAGGCCTCACCTATCAGTCACATTTATTAATCTTTCTCTTAGGTACCTGGAGTTGCATAAATTGGACAAAACACCTCAGCAATGCCAGGAGATCCTGACCGTTGCAAAGCCAGCTTTCCTGCAAGCCATCGAGGATGTCCAAGGAGGATCCCGAAATGAAGTGCATCAGTTGGAGATTCTCTATTACCTTGAGGCCTTAATCATACTAAAACACTTACAAAGACCAGGAGTTGTCAGAAACATGACGGTAAGTAACAACCTACTCATTATCCTGATTTAAAGCCACATGTCTATCTAACTTTCCCATGTCTTGACTCACAGGTTTCTGAGTGGACAGAGAGGATGCGTCACATCTATCAAAATGAACAGCTAATAATTGTCGGAGTTAAATCCCATAAGACTGCTGCCCACCAAGTAGCCTGTTTTGTGCTTACTGAAGAAGAAGAAAAGGTAAGATGTTCCTGTCACTACGATGGCACCCACATTAGAGAGGGATCTGTTAGTTGTCATGACTTCAACCCGTAGGATTAGTGGCATTCTGTCCCTTTTAGTAGATCCTCCCTTTAACCAGATTTTACAGGACAACTTGGTGCTACATCCTCATGCAGGTGTGTTGGGAGTCTTTCCCTTATTTCCCTGCAGTATCCAGGATGCTAAACCATAGTATCGGTGTCCAGAATAGTGCATTTTCTTAACAATAATGCTTGTTGCAGCAGCATCCAGAATGCATTATCAGTAGGAACAGATATGCTCTCCCTTATCACAGATGTTCTGCACTTTAAATGAATGGTGGGCAGTTTATAGTCTGACATATGTTTGGTGTGAGGTGACTTTTCTATATATTTAGATTGTGTGGTTCCTATCATGCTCTGAAATCCAACTGAGGCGGAGGAGAGATACTGCCCTTTTAGTCTGTAGGTTTCGCTCTCCTGGTTAGGCACATCCCTCCCTCACGTTGGTGCGGTCATTGACTCCAGTAATTAATTTAGTCTATTTCAAATTTTCTTATCTTAATATTGAAGGGCCCAACTCAATTTTTATTAAGTGGTTTACTGTTTTTTGTTTTGTTTATTTACAGTGGTTTAACATCTACTTTAAAAAAGTGAGACGGGTGCTGGCCAAAAAAGACAGTCCAGATAAATTCTTCTTATCGACTACAGGAAGACAGATATATAATGTATCCACCGACCTTCATCGCTACCAGAAGAAGTAAGTCTTAAAAGTTAAAAATCCTACATATTAGATGTTGTGCCATGTATTTATGATCTACTCTATTGCTATCTAGGTACAAACTTAAATCCATCTCTAGTCAGGTGGCAAGAAAAACTTGTGAAACATGGACCGTGTCACATTTAACAGAGACACAGAGGTATCTTTTCTCCAAATATCTCAGTCATTCCAACATGACAGCAGAGAGGAATTACAGAGAAAAAACGTTAGGAGACCTCTGCCAAGCATACACACTGGTCTTGGCAGCAGGGAAATCATCGGAAAATCAACCTCAACCCAGCAGCTCAAGGTAATTTATTGCAAAGCAGTTATGATCTATTTCACCAAATTGTTGATAAAATGTAATATTCTGTTTTCTATCTCCCCTAAAGAGAAGCAGAAGAGAGCAATGGAGAAGAGGAGCAAATGGTCCAGCAAGCTGAAGACTACAGTGCCCAGGGTGAAACAGAGGACCTCGGTGTGTCAAATTTAAATACTAAGACTCAAAGGTGGGTATATTATTAAATCAAGCAAGCTAGTAGGAGTTGGCAAACTGTACATAGCTTGTGATGTTATGGACAATGACTTGTTCTTCTGAGCATCCTCAGCACCTATACCCAGGCAAAGTGCTCTCAGTAGCGGCCACTTGTAGACAGTATGCGGAAGGGTATATTACAGGCGTTTATTGATGATATCTCCATCGCAGAACAAACCTCGATGCCTAAACTTTTAGGATTGATAGAAGATATCCTTATACCACTCTAAGTGCCCAGAAAATGTAATGTTATTATTTATATCAGGCGGAGAGCACCAATCGAACCTAGGGTCACAACAAGGTCCATGAAGACAGGGATGCAGTTGAGGAAAAGGAAACACCCAGGGTAATTGGTCAATATACTCATTCACATTGTCCTTGAACAATAAACATTTTGGTTTTAACATATGTATTCCCCTTCTTTCCTTTAAAGAGATTAAGAAGACGGCAGTGATCAGCTCCCAAGAAAGAATGAGGCGTTTCGGAGACTAAAGTTCCGGTCTTGTTAAAGTTTCTGAATTCATGTTTTATTTGTTTCTTTTCTATTCTAGGTTGTTCTACAATTCCAGGTGAACGGGGCCCTCGAAGCAATGGGAGAAGATTTTCTTTATTATAAACATTTGTACTGTTTGTATTAGTGTTAAAGGGATTCTGTCACCAGGTTAGAGGCAGCTGTGGACACACGATAGCCAGCCCTCATGGTGTTTGTGTTATTAAAGAAAAAAAAAATTGGGGGGCTGGCTAGAGGCAGCCGTGAACACACGATAGCCAGCCCTCATGGTGTTTGTGTTATTAAAGAAAAAAAAAAAATTGGGGGGCTGGCTAGAGGCAGCCGTGAACACACGATAGCCAGCCCTCATGGTGTTTGTGTTATTAAAGAAAAAAAAAATTGGGGGGCTGGCTAGAGGCAGCCATGGACACATGATAGCCAGCGCTCATGGTGTTTGTGTTATTAAAGAAAAAAAAAATTGGGGGGCTGGCTAGAGGCAGCCGTGAACACACGATAGTCAGCCCTCATGGTGTTTGTGTTATTAAAGAAAAACAAAAATTGGGGGGCTGGCTAGAGGCAGCCGTGGACACACGATAGCCAGCCCTCATGGTGTTTGTGTTATTAAAGAAAAAAAAATTGGGGGGTTGGCTAGAGGCAGCCGTGGACACACGATAGCCAGCCCTCATGGTGTTTGTGTTATTAAAGAAAAAAAAAAATTGGGGGGCTGGCTAGAGGCAGCCGTGAACACACGATAGCCAGCCCTCATGGTGTTTGTGTTATTAAAGAAAAAAAAAATTGGGGGGCTGGCTAGAGGCAGCCGTGGACACACGATAGCCAGCCCTCATGGTGTTTGTGTTATTAAAGAAAAAAAAAATTGGGGGGCTGGCTAGAGGCAGCCGTGAACACACGATAGTCAGCCCTCATGGTGTTTGTGTTATTAAAGAAAAAAAAAATTGGGGGGCTGGCTAGAGGCAGCCGTGGACACACGATAGCCAGCCCTCATGGTGTTTGTGTTATTAAAGAAAAAAAAAATTGGGGGGCTGGCTAGAGGCAGCCGTGGACACACGATAGCCAGCCCTCATGGTGCTTGTGTTATTAAAGAAAAAAAAAATTGGGGGGCTGGCTAGAGGCAGCCGTGAACACACGATAGCCAGGCCTCATGGTGCTTGTGTTATTAAAGAAAAAAAAAACTGGGGGGCTGGCTAGAGGTAGCCGTGGATACACGATAGCCAGCCCTCATGGTGTTTGTGTTATTAAAGAAAAAAAAAATTGGGGGGCTGGCTAGAGGCAGCCGTGAACACACGATAGCCAGCCCTCATGGTGTTTGTGTTATTAAAGAAAAAAAAAAAATTGGGGGGCTGGCTAGAGGCAGCCGTGAACACACGATAGCCAGCCCTCATGGTGTTTGTGTTTTTAAAGAAAAAAAAAATTGGGGGGCTGGCTAGAGGCAGCCATGGACACATGATAGCCAGCCCTCATGGTGTTTGTGTTATTAAAGAAAAAAAAAATTGGGGGGCTGGCTAGAGGCAGCCGTGAACACACGATAGTCAGCCCTCATGGTGTTTGTGTTATTAAAGAAAAAAAAAATTGGGGGGCTGGCTAGAGGCAGCCGTGGACACACGATAGCCAGCCCTCATGGTGTTTGTGTTATTAAAGAAAAAAAAAATTGGGGGGCTGGCTAGAGGCAGCCGTGGACACACGATAGCCAGCCCTCATGGTGCTTGTGTTATTAAAGAAAAAAAAAATTGGGGGGCTGGCTAGAGGTAGCCGTGGATACACGATAGCCAGCCCTCATGGTGTTTGTGTTATTAAAGAAAAAAAAAATTGGGGGGCTGGCTAGAGGCAGCCGTGAACACACGATAGCCAGCCCTCATGGTGTTTGTGTTATTAACCCCTTAAGCCCCGGAGCATTTTTCGTTTTTGCATTTTCGTTTTTGCTCCCCTTGTTCCCAGAGCCATAGCGTTTTTATTTTTTGGTCAATATGGCCATGTGAGGGCTTATTTTTTGCGGGACGAGTTGTACTTTTCAACGCCATTACTAGTTTTATCATATTCTGTACGGGAAAACGGGAAAAAAATTCCAAGTGCGGTAAAATTGCAAAAAAAGTGCAATACCACAGTTGTTTTTTATTTATTTTTTTTACCATGTTCACTGAATGCTAAAACTGACCTGCTCTTCTTATTCTACAGGTCATTCCGAGTTCATAGACACCAAACATGTATAGGTTCTTTTATATTTAAGTGGTGAAAAAAAATTCCAAAATTTGGTAAAAAAAAAAATTAAAAAATAGCGCCATTTTCTAAGACCCTTAGCGTCTCCATTTTTCGGGATCTGGGGCTGGTTGAGGGCTGGTTTTGCGTGCCGGGCTGACGTTTTTATTGATACCATTTTGGGGTAGATCCGATGTTTTGATCGCCCGTTATTGCATTTTATTGCAATTTTGCAGCGACCAAAAAACGTAATTCTGGCGTTTAGAATTTTTTTCTCGTTACGCCGTTTACGATCGGAATAGTTCTTTTTTTATATTGATAGATCGGGCGATTCTGAACGCGGCGATACCAAATATGTGTATGTGGGGGTTTTTTTTATATATTTTATTTTGAATGGGGCGAAAGGGGGGTGATTTAAACTTTTATATTTTTTTATTTTTTTTTATATTTTTAAAAACTTTTTTTTTTTACTTTTTGCATGCTTCTGTAGTCTCCATAGGAGACTAGAAGCAGCAACTATCCGATCGCCTCTGCTACATACAGGGGACGAGCAGGTCCCCTGCATGCAGCAGAAATGGTCCTGTGCTATGAGCGCCGACCACTAGGTGGCGCTCATAGCGACAAGATCATGACAACCACAGGCGTCTGCTGCAGACCCTGGGTTGTCATGCACGCCCATCGGCGACCCGCGATCACGTGACGGGGTCGCTGGTGGGCGGGGCTTATGACGCGCTACCCGGATGCGCGCGTTAAATGCTGCTGTCGGAGATTGACAGCAGCATTTAACTGGTTAACAGCCGCGGGTGGATCGCGATTCCACCCGCGGCTGTTGCGGGCACATGTCAGCTGTAAGAATCAGCTGACATGTGCTCGGTTCAGTGAGGGCTCAGCGCCGGAGCCCTCACTGAACCGGCGGTACGCAAATATGCGTACTAATACGTCCCCGGTAAGTAAGGGGTTAAAGAAAAAAAAAATTGGGGGGCTGGCTAGAGGCAGCCGTGAACACACGATAGCCAGCCCTCATGGTGTTTGTGTTATTAAAGAAAAAAAATATTTGGGGGGCTGGCTAGAGGCAGCCGTGAACACACGATAGCCAGCCCTCATGGTGTTTGTGTTATTAAAGAAAAAAAAATTGGGGGGCTGGCTAGAGGCAGCCGTGGACACACGATAGCCAGCCCTCATGGTGTTTGTGTTATTAAAGAAAAAAAAAATTGGGGGGCTGGCTAGAGGCAGCCGTGGACACACGATAGCCAGCCCTCATGGTGTTTGTGTTATTAAAGAAAAAAAAAAATTGGGGGGCTGGCTAGAGGCAGCCGTGGATACACGATAGCCAGCCCTCATAGTGTTTGTGTTATTAAAGAAAAAAAAAATTGGGGGGCTGGCTAGAGGCAGCCGTGAACACACAATAGCCAGCCCTCATGGTGTTTGTGTTATTAAAGAAAAAAAAAATTAGGGGGCTGGCTAGAGGCAGCCGTGAACACACGATAGCCAGCCCTCATGGTGTTTGTGTTATTAAAGAAAAAAAATATTTGGGGGGCTGGCTAGAGGCAGCCGTGAACACACGATAGCCAGCCCTCATGGTGTTTGTGTTATTAAAGAAAAAAAAATTGGGGGGCTGGCTAGAGGCAGCCGTGGACACACGATAGCCAGCCCTCATGGTGTTTGTGTTATTAAAGAAAAAAAAAATTGGGGGGCTGGCTAGAGGCAGCCGTGGACACACGATAGCCAGCCCTCATGGTGTTTGTGTTATTAAAGAAAAAAAAAAATTGGGGGGCTGGCTAGAGGCAGCCGTGGATACACGATAGCCAGCCCTCATAGTGTTTGTGTTATTAAAGAAAAAAAAAATTGGGGGGCTGGCTAGAGGCAGCCGTGAACACACAATAGCCAGCCCTCATGGTGTTTGTGTTATTAAAGAAAAAAAAAAATTGGGGGGCTGGCTAGAGGCAGCCGTGGATACACGATAGCCAGCCCTCATGGTGTTTGTGTTATTAAAGAAAAAAAAAATTGGGGGGCTGGCTAGAGGCAGCCGTGGACACACGATAGCCAGCCCTCATGGTGCTTGTGTTATTAAAGAAAAAAAAAATTGGGGGGCTGGCTAGAGGCAGCCGTGAACAAAATGCTTCATTTCTGCATCGTGGTTACATAGCCTTAGTGTTATTAAAGCAAAAAAAATTTGAGAGTTGGCTATATACATTATATGCCCAATATGAGGGCTGGATGCAGGTAATCCAGGACAACCAGCAGCCAGCTCTCATGCTTGCGTGCACATTAGAAAGAGAAACATTGCCATCTGGTGTTTTTACAATCCTAAAATAAAAAATTAAAAAGTTGGACAACATTGCCACCCGGTGGAGTTTCCTCAGAACACACAATGTCAACAAAAAAGTCAATGAGGGCTGGCTATTGGTCAATCAGGTAAGTGATTTAGCCAACCCTAATGTTACATTTTTTTGCATTTTTATTGCGTAGACCCCCTCAGGAGCGATATTTCAGGCCGCAGAGCGCGCAGTTTCGAGCAAAAATTTTGCCTTAACCCTGAAAAAAATTTAGCGCATCCCACCGCGTGCGTAAGCGTCCCAAATGCCAAAAAACAAATTTCCCCCATCAGTCCCTATATATTACTATAGTACAGAAGGTCATACTACCATATTGACTCTTTAGTCCAGTTCCAATGTATCAAGGTCAAGCCTGTTGCCCAAATGCAACAGATGTTGCATTCCGGCAACAAAAGTCGGCCATCTTGTGTCCCGTTTGCAACAAAAGGTCATCCTTTGTTGCCTTTCGGCAACATTTATGGTCAAGCCTGTTGCAAACGGGACACGAAGCCTCTGATTTTGACCAAAGGTGCACCTCATCAATTTAACTCCTATTGTTCATTTCGCATCGACTCAGCTCTGTATCTGCTGTAGGATACTTCTAATATTTGTTACTTTCTGTTACCCATATTGGAAGGGTTTATATTAAATACTTCATTTCTGTGAATTGAGCCTTTTACTCAGTAAATGAATGATTTGTGAATTACTCATTCCTGACGTCATTTCACGCTTCTGTACATACAGTGCCTTTCAGAAATGACAGCGTGTTGCTGTACTCGATGCCCATGGACCATATGATGGAAATACACTGAGCACAAGCCGTAGCAATAAACTTGTGGCTGCTTCCTTTTGCTGAACTTTCGCTAACAATTATTTGATATTGATTTATTGCCTTTAATGAGAGCTACCTATTGACAATTAAAAAAATTAGTGGGTACGGAAAGTATTCAGACTCCTTTAAATTGTTTACTCTGTTTCATTGCAGCCATTTGGTGAATTCTAAAAAGTTCATTTTTTTCTCATTAATGTCCACTCTGCACCCCATCTTGAGTGAAAAAAAACAGAAATGTAGAAATTTTTGCAAATTTATTAAAAAAGAAAACCTGAAATATCACACGGGCATAAGTATTCACACCCTTTGCTCAGTATTGAGTAGAAGCACCCTTTTGAGCTAGTACAGCCGTGAGTCTTCTTGGGAATGATGCAACAAGTTTTTCACAGCTGGATTTGGGGATCCACTGCCATTCTTCCTTGCAGATCCTCTCCAGTTCCGTCAGGTTGGATGGTGAACGTTGGTGGACAGCCATTTTCAGGTCTCTCCAGAGATGCTCAATTGGGTTTAGGTCAGGGCTCTGGCTGGGCCAGTCAAGAATGGTCACAGAGTTGTTCTGAAGCCACTCCTTTGTTATTTTAGCTGTGTGCTTAGGGTCATTGTCTTGTTGGACGGTGAACCTTCGGCCAAGCCTGAGGTCCAGAGCACTCTGGAAGAAGTTTTCATCCAGGATATCTCTGTACTTGACTGCATTCATGTTTCCTTCAATTGCAACCAGTTGTCCTGTCCCTGCAGCTGAAAAACACCCCCATAGCATGATGCTGCCTCCATCATGTTTCACTGTTGGAATTGTATTGGGCAGGTGATGAGCAGTGCCTGGTTTTCTCCACACATACCGCTTAGAATTATCATCAAAAAATTCTATCTTCGTCTCATCAGACCAGAGAATTTTATTTTTCATAGTCTGGGAGTCCTTCATGTGTTTTTGAGCAAACTCTATGCGGGCTTTCATATGTCTTGCACTGAGGAGAGACTTCCATTGGGCCACTCTGCCATAAAGGCCCGACTGGTGGAGAGCTGCAGTGATAGTTGACTTTGTTGAACTTTCTCCTATCTCCCTACTGCATCTCTGGAGCTCAGCCACAGTGATTTTGGGGTTCTTCTTTACCTCTCTCACCAAGGCTATTCTCCCACAATTGCTCAGTTTGGCTGGACAGCCAGGTCTAGGAAGACTTCTAGTGGTCCCAAACTTCTTCCATTTAAGGATTATGGAGGCCACTGTGCTCTTAGGACCCTTGAGTAATGCATAAATTCTTTTATAACCTTGGCCAGATCTGTGCCTTGCCACAATTCTGTCTCTGAGCTCCTTGGGCAGTTCCTTTGAGCTCATGATTCTCATTTGGTCTGACATGCACTGTGAGCTTTGAGGTCTTATATAGACAGGTGTGTGCCTTTCCAAATCAAGTCCTATCAGTTTAATTAAACACAGCTGGACTCCAATGAAGGAGTAGAACCATCTCAAGGAGGATCACAAGGAAATGGACAGCATGTGACTTAAATATGAGTGTCTGAGCAAAGGGTCTGAATACTTATGACCATGTGATATTTCAGTTTTTGTTTTCTAAATAAATTTGCAAAAAATTTCTACATTTCTGTTTTAATCACACGCTGATGACCTATCTTATGAAAAGAGTCAAGTCCCAGACAACTGTCTTTTACTCTTTACTGCCATCTTCCCCATGTTTAGGGTGGATAGTGTAGGGCGCCCATTGTTCATACCCAGAATCTATGCCTGTTCCATGTGCAGGAGGTGTGAGTTGTATATATTACACAAAGGTCAACATTGGAGATGAACTCCAATCCTGACCGTTTTAACCCCTGTGATCAATAGTGACTTTATTAGTCAATAAAGACTCATTCAGACGTCCGTGGTAATCAGTCCATGCACGGACTTTCCCGACCCTAACGTGACTGCTTTATATATTTCTATGAAGCTGTAGACACTCCTGACCCGAGGGCATGTCATTCTGTACGGGGAGTTGGGGAGGAGCGTCAATGTTACTTTGTAACCGCACAGATTTATGTGTCATTTATGTCCATTTTATAGTATTGGGGTAATTCACCTGGGGGATCTAATAAATTCCAAATCATCAAATATTCTGAATTATTACATGTCCGTCATAAAGTATACAAACCTCCCTTGGATTGGTATATAGAGCCCAAAAACAAGCTGCTAATTCAAAATGTTATCAGGGTAATTTCCTAATTTTCTGCTCAGTTTCTTGCTTCTGATCTTATAAAATTCCCCATTCCATTGCTGATCTGTGCCAGATTATCTGGTTCATTAACCCTCGACTGGTGAGGTGGGGTTTATGTCACGCAACTGGTGAGGTGGGGTTTCCTATACCCCAGTGTTTAGAAATCTCTTATTTTTACAGAAAATGCGAAGGTCACGTTTGTTTTAATCGTTTTCTTATTGGCGATTGATTGCATATGAGTGTAACAAATTTTTGACACCCACAAATGGATGGAAGCTAGTGAGACACGTATCCTCATACCAGCATTTTTCAATGAATGGCAGCCGAACAAAAATTCCCTGGGGTGTGGCGACCCCCACCTCACCAGTTGAGGGTTAAAGGGATTTTCCTTTAACCCGTTGGTGCAGCTGTTTTTTTTTTGTAACTGTGCACTAGTCACCTTCCTTGGGTCCAGCACAGGGTCTCTGCCACTGCTCCCAGTGTCTGTTACTGTCCTTTGGCCTCACGTCGACAGCGCTGCAACCAATAACTGAGATCAGCAGCTTTGCCCGAGTTAACGGCACTACTTGCTCAGAGTCACTGAACTCACTGACTGGCTGCAGCGCTGTCAATGTGACAAATAGCTGACACTCTGCATTAGACCCAGAGAGGGTGAGTAAAGTATTGCTTTAAAAAAGAAAAGAAAATTGTATTAAAAAAACTGTAGTGTAATTCTTTAGCATCTTCTATAAGTGCAGCATAAATGACTCTAATGCTATGTCCGTAAAGGACAGCGGCCCAATCTAATCTATACACACCAGCACACACACAACACAAGGGAGTTTACAAAAATATTCTAATTGCACATTACGGAATAAACTACTTTACATACGTACTTTGTACTGATATAGTCACAATTAGGGTAATATTGCTTGACAACATATTTTAAAATATCTTAAAACAAAAATCAATTTCTGCATATAAATTACAGCCAAAATATGCAACACAAAATAAAAAAATAGATCATGATTTTATTATACTCGTCACAAAAATAAGCAATGATGGCATCAATAAATAAACCATAAATAATATATATAAAAAAAACACACAAAACCCTTTGCAATCAAGGAGAACTCCCAAAAGACCTGCGGCACCACCGTTGGGGTTTGCTCACACACAGCGCTTGTGCAGAATTTTTTTTTTAAATCTTTGTACCATAAATAGCCACAAAATCTCATTCCCATGTTGCATATTTGTTTATTGCCCCACGGTGCGTTCTCAATTCAGGAAGAAGCATGCACCTTTTCATGAACCGTGAGCGTCTGTCTGACTCCAGCACACCTCCTCATCAAGACCAATGTGAACAGCGCCGCTCTTGATGACTCTGGCCCCATCTCTTTTAGGATCATGTTGAGACTGGACAAAAGTAAGAGCTGCTCTATTTTTTGCCCTCATTCATTTCGAGGATTAGTGTCCCTTTAAGAGGCTTTCCCTTTCATTGTTTTTGGGAGTTCTACTTTTAAAAGGGTTGTCCTGGATTAGAAAATGAAAACTCTATTCCCCACCTTCCCCCGCAGACACGGCCCCATGTCTGTTACTGCGGCTCAGCCCCTACATCGCTGGGCTACCACCCCAGGCACAGATCATGGGAAGAAGACGCTGCTTCTGACTATCACGGACCTCACTTATAAGCTGCATCTTCAGAAGATTTTGGAATCTGCAGTTGGGAGGGACGGTCATTTTATGATGATCTTCCTATTACATCTAGTAGCTTTGTTCTTGTATTGTAGCACTACAAGCGCTTGTAAACTCGTCTATAAAACCAATATGATATTGGTCACAATGAGCAGACAAGTCAAGAAGTGAGAACGATTATTCTGGTAAGATTATCCATGCAATTTACAAAAAAAACTAATAGCAGCTTCAATGAGCATTCAAGATGGCAGCCGTCCGCTATGCAGCAGGCAGACACGTAAAGGATGGCGGGGGGATACTACACAACATTGACTCTTACCATATTAGTACTAGCCCAGTAATGTGACGCTGAGACCCCACATGTAACTACCGTGCAGCACGAATATAAAAGGATCAGTACGTTTTCTGAAAACCAGTGTCGGAAGCACTTAGAGAGAACCCTATGGCTCTTAGCCCCCAGATAACATGCAAGGATTCAAGTACGCGGGACCCCGCTAATCCGCTGATGGGCCGGATATCTGCAACGTACAGAGCTGGAATTCCTACAGAAATACAAAAGTGACCAGTAAATTCTGGACTATAAATTCTTATTATCTGCTTTATTTGTATCTTATTTTTCCACCCCAATGTATTCTCAAAAAAGTGATGGGAAATGCAATGTGTAGGGCCATCCTATAGGGACCACAGCTGATTTTTCAATTTCTTTGGGGTTACTGCTCTACCTCGCTTATATAAGTCAATAAGAAAGTCTCTCCCCACTATATTCTGGAGACCTACATAAAAGTGCCAAAGCTTTTTGTTTTTTTTTCTTTATTTCCTCCAATATTGTATTCATACAGGAATGCTTCCATTAAAGTTTGCAACATACTGTACTTTTTGGCATCTGTTTGAAGGATGGACCTATTTTGAAGTTCTGAAAAGTCTAATAGATCTGTACCGATACCGATTAATAATTAAAGGGGTTGTCCCGGACTTTAACATTGATGGCCTTTCTTTAAAGAGGTGGTCCACTACATTGTATAATGACCCCATCGATTTACACATGTTAACTAAATAAATGTTTTTGTAAATACCTCCTGCTTCCATATGTACCTGTGGGTGGCGCTATTGCTGACTGCTCAGTCTGCATCACGTGACCCCGGCTGCAGGTATTTGAAAGGTGTAATTTGATGGGGGCATTATACAATGTAGTGACCACCTCTTTAAGATAAGGCATCAATGTTTGATCAATTGGGGTGCTCATTAGCGGAGCTGCACTGCGGAGCTCTGTGGAGGGAATAGTGGCTGCGGCTGCGTACTACACATCTGCCCCCTAATGATTTGAATGGGTGGCCGATATGTAGTACTCCATCAACAGAGCTCGGCACCTGAGCATTTCTGGCCACCGTTGACACAGGAACAGCTACAGCACGCACTATCAATCAGACATTGATGATCAAGTATAGGCCTTCAATAAAGTCTTGGACAGCCCCTTTAAAGTCTCCAAATGAGATTCTGAAGTTTTGTTTCATTGGCAGTCTATGTGGAAACAGTATAAAGTTACAGAAGATCGGACCGATGGTATACCATAGCACAATACTTTAGTCTTTAAGGGATTATTCAGCCATAGACATTGGGTCATGGTTTTAATCATGTGACGAAAATCACATTGTTTTACTGTAAATTGCTGTGGTCACAGGCCAAACAGTTTATGCTTGCGTCCTTTTTTTCGAACTTTTCTCGGCCAGGTGGCAAGAACCTTACATGTGATAGTCATGCCTAACATAACTAGGAGGTAGGGAATTAATACCCAATGTCAGATCCTGGATGACCACCATTAGTCTACCAGCAACTTACACAGAAGCAAAGCACATTCAGATCTTTCACACAGTGGACCTAAACCCGAAAACGATGTAAGTGTCCATATTTCCAGTACAGGGCACCTTTGTCAATGACAAACCTTAAATATACAAATATATTGGGACAGGATTCATGCTCCACGGACATGTGGTTTGAAATCATGAAAGGAAACAAAATGCATTATAAGGTTGGCTCTTAAAAAAAGATAACTGTTTCTGAATATTCCCGGAGGCTGCAGACACGCACTTAAGGCGTAGAGCCAATAAACGATGAACGAGCGCTCATAGGAATCATTTCAACATACGATTATTGGCCCATCTAACCAGGACCACAATCGGCAGACAAACTAGGAAAGCACCGTTTCATTGGGTGCGATACATTTTATGCATTCATTAAAATTCTTAACGGCAGCACATTACTCAGTGTAAACAGGAGACGTGCTGCTGATAACAGGATACCAGATTATTAGCGATCATTGTGTCCCCGTCATTGTTTCGTCAACCTGTGTATGCACTTTTCCAATTGTCAGTCGTTCAATTGCCTGGATCAGACCGACTATATAGGACATTAGTATCTGGTCTCCGCTGCACAAACTACCACTGATACATGTGAACAAAGTCGATATGTTTTTTTTTCCCCCAGTATATCCCTCCCAGCTTACATCACTCCCTATAAATAAATAGAAGCACTAATATAATAGCAAGTGGTTAATAAGACCTCTAAGCAGTCAGGAACACTGCTTCATCTGAATCGGGATCCTTCCCACTGTCCTCGCTGGGTAACGAGTCTCCACCACTCGGAGACCGGCAGCTCAAGTCCTCCACCCCAGATTCCTGGTCACTGTTAGCCGACAGGTCGGGGTCCGAGCTCTTCAAATGGTCCTGGGTTAGGATCAGGGCCGAGTCCTCCTCACCTTGGGATGAACTACGAGAGGGAAACAGCTTCAGGTTGGTGCTGTAATCTTGGGGCGTATTAGCCGGAGAGTGTTTGGTGATGCATATCTGGAAGTTGTGGATTTTTGGCTGGTCATTGAGATTCTTGTAGGTTTCATTTGACTCTCGAGTTTCCAGTTTTGTTAATCTCTAAAGGAAAAATTGTTAGACAAGAGCAAAAGTTACATTGGGTTAGGGCATGTTAATGTAACCTCTACATGCAAGTCGATCAGCAGTGGTTTAATGGTCTGTTTAGTAAGGCCGGCCGCACTTATGTTATCGTCAGCACATTTCTCGTTTACACAGGACAATGTGCTGCTAATGATAATTTTTAAACGTGCTCAAAAATTATCACACCAATGAATGCTTTGCCCCTCCATTGGATGTTTGATGGCCTGTTTAGGCAGCCAACAGTTGGGAATGAGGGAACGCTCCCTAACCCAATTATTGGCCTGCCTAAATGAACCTTTACTTGAAAACTTTATACCAATGAACAAACTTCTCTGGTGCCATAAGAAAGCCATAACGCCACAGTGCTCAGGCATTACTGACATTGAAAAGACACAAGGTAGAGACCCTGGTTACAGTGATGTGTCACTTAATGGTCTGATTGCTGTAGTTTTTATAAAATCACTATTTTATCAGCAAGCAGATTATCATTGGGGACTAGTAAACCTGCTGCCAGGTAGTCCTACATATTCATAAGCTCTGTACAACCCCGCCCCCATCACTGATTGGCAGCTTTCTGCAAATCTAGTATACACAAAGTGGCCAATCAGTGGTGTGGGCAGGGTTATACAGAGCTCAGCAGTCAGAGAACTGCCAATCAGTGATGTGGGCGGGGTCTGCTGCAGATAACACAGTAATTTTATCAAAATGACAGCAGGTAGCCCAGTAAGTGACAGATTGTTGGAATCAGGGCCTCTGCCCCTATATTGCGCTGCACTCAGATGGGTAGCAAAAACCTGGTAACAGATTCCCTTTAATGGTGCTCTCTTCCAGTTATTGTGTTGGAGAACACCAAAGACGTAGGGCATCGGCTAAAAATGATTGCCTCTTTTTTATCTTGTGCAGGGTTTTTATATATAATCATTTAAAATTGTTTCTCAGTCACCATTAAAAGCTGAATTGGTTTACACTGAAACCTAAGCGGAGGTATAAACATCAAAAACATATAGGCCAGGAAGCTGGATTTTCAGTATTTCTACCACACCTTCTCCATGAACTCCATTTCCTCCTCCAGCTGCTGCGTCTCTTCTTTTACTGCCTGTAGAAAATCAGTGACTGACTGGCGAGGGTGCATTCCTTTCTCAAATCGGTTATAGAGGCCCCTCCAAAACCTTCCATGGTGAAAAATAAGTTTGAAGAGTTAGTATATGCACAAGTACAGAAGATTATCATCGAGCAATTCTCATGATATATGTTCTTAAGACGTGCTAGCTCATGGTACACACATGAAGGGCTAGCTCACAATGCTGTATATTCTCCCATGCCAGAGAATTGGGCCGATTATACTAATGACACTCTGCTTTAACTCTGAGTGTGATCCAATTTTCTCGCATGGAAGAATTGCAGCACAGGTGTGGAGAAGATGGAGGACTTAATTTTTCCATCTTCTCCATTGTCTCTGTGCACGTACATCAGACTGCACTCGGATAACATAGTATATTATTGGTCCGAGTGCTATCCGATAAAACATCACATAGCACTAGCACTCGGCCGTGTTACGTGGCAATGTGAGCGAGTCCTAATGAGTCCCTCAGTGGCTGATCTATGGCTGGTGACTTCAGATTAGTGAAAATATGTGGTGGCAAGTTGGGCCTCATTACTCGGACAGCACACTGACACATCCTATCCTTACACTATTCACATGTCCGTTCTGTTATTTTGCTGACTGATGGTCTGTATATAAACAGAGACATCCCCTACATTGACCTTATTTGCGGACATCCAAGTTGCATCCTACTGCTATTCTTCATTTTCACTGACTGGGTACTTGAAGAAGCTTGGGAAACCTCTGTCACGTTGTTTTTGCATATGGCAAAACCATTGATAAAAACGGACATGTGGACTAAATATGCCCGAAAATTGGATCTAACACACTTGCAAAATTGGTCTGTTTTGTACAGGCAAACAAAAAAAAAACAGCTTTTCCCTGGATTCACACGTGTGTTTTGCGGTCTGAGTATGCTTCAATGCAAAGACTGGCTTCAGGTCTCCTGACCCAAACTCGACTTTATATTATGCGTTTATATAGAAAGTTCCCGATCAGGGACATCCGCATGCCCTATTAAAGGGGTTGTACCAAGTATATAAGTAATCCCCTATCAACGGGATTTAGGAATTGATCGCTAGGGGTCAGTTCCACAGAGAATGAATGGAGTAGAGATGTACATGCTCCCCCTCTGCTCTGTTCAAAGCTTGCTCTACAGAACCTCCTGGGGATTGTTGGGGGTCCCAGCGGTCTGACCCCCAAAGATCAATACTTTATCGCAGTCTAAATATGTGCAAAATGAATCACCGTGTCACAAGCTGTCATAGATGTCAGTAAATCTGTCTAAAGTGAATTGATTTGTGCCAGGCAGAAGATAGAACTGACGAGTGAGCTCTGACGCAACCCCTAAATGTAGACCATGGTTACAAGTGGGAAGAGTGTTGGGCCTTGGATTTCACCACTGAAGGACACATTGGGCTCATGATACGTCACCCCGCTTCTTTCACCTGTAAAGTTAGGGTTGATGTTTCTATATATGAATGATAAGTATATGGTGTGTTAGAGTTCTGCTGCTTTATTCAGTGCAGAGGAGGAATCAGAATAACCTCTTACCTGAAGTGGCATGGAGTGGTGTGTGGTCTCAGAGTTCCTTGGGTCTGACTGTGATCTGCTCTGTACAGAGGGTTCATGTAATCCAACCGCTGCTTCCACAGGTAAGACCAGAGGGAGTAGGTCCTCTCCTGAATTCTGGAAGATGATGATTGCATCACTGATATATTGAGATTATGAGAGCTGCAAGTATACCCGTCACCACTGCAACCTGCACTAACACTAAGGGCTCATTCAGACGGACATTTTTTGTGTACGAGTCCTATTTGTGTTATTTCCAGATACGACTTGTACCTAGAAGAGTGAATGGGGCCATTCACATATCTGTGATTGTTTGAGAGACGGAAAATCGTGGCAAAATGTACGATAGTACGATAGTTATCTGAGTGTCAGGTCAAAATTAACAATGCACATCCATGGGTCAGTGAAAAAAAAAAAATCGGCCAACAATTAATTGCCATCTGAGCGCTGTCCAGTTTTCCAGGTCTGTTTGATGGAAAAAGATGAAGAAACTGAAGCTCAGGCCAAACTCTAATGATAAAAACTGACACTGACCAAACTGGTGAAACTGTGCCTGATTCTCTTATATGAATGAGCCACAAGTTCTATAGCTTTCAGTGTTTCTTTGCATAGTAGCTGTGTAGCTTCATAGTCAAAATTGGAAAATCCGTTTCCAAAAAGTAGATGGAAAGATGCACTGAACTGCTTGGCCCCACCACGGTGCACCGAGCGCCTGTACTTGATTTGAACAGTCCTTCTGTACTGACAGTCCCTTTACAGCAGTGTTCCCCAACTCCAGTCCTCAGGACCCACCAACAGATCATGTTTTCAGGATTTCCTTAGTATTGCACAGCTGATGGAATTATTGCCTGTGCAGGTGATGCAATTATCAGCTGTGCAATACTAAGGAAATCCTGAAAACATGGCCTGTTGGTGGGTCCTGAGGACTGGAGTTGAGAACCACTGCTGTAAAGGGTTAGGAGATAACTTTCTGAATGCAGGAGGTCTGACCGATGGGACTTTTAGCGATGCTGAGAATGGGGCTCTTCAGTGATCAGCAGAAGGCCTCATTCACATGTACAGGTTTAAACAGGTATGTGAAAAAATGGTATCAGTGTGTCCATTTTTACCATCATTGTGTTATCAGTGTTCTTCTCGTATGGATAAATATGTTATAAAGTTTCTCCTATGCTTTGTAATGTTAAAGAAGTTGTCCAGTACTTTATATTACTCCCCCCCCAATGTATCCCCCCGGGGCCCCTAAGACTTTGCTGATAATGCCTGTGAGCTTCGCTATCGGTGGCCGCTCACAGGCATCACGTGACCCCACGCTGATGTCACGACAAGTGAGGCGTGACTCAGCGCTGGGGTCCCTACGGTGGCTGCTGGGTTGTGGGCAGGGTTACACCTCCTCCCCATGCGTCACTCCCAGCATCTACCGCGCTTTCCCAATGAATGGGGAGAGGCAGAGCGTGCGGTGGATGCCGGGTGTGATGTGGGGGGGGGTAACCCCGCCCACAGTCTGGCATCCACCTGGAACGTGGAAGACAGAGACCCCCGGCTGCTGCCAGCGACATCGGCGGGGGTCACGTGATGCCTGTGAGCGGCCAGTGATAGCGCCACTCACAGGCATTATCTGCAACGGTAGGTAATTACAAAAATCCTTAGGGGTCTCGGGGAGACACATTGGGGGGGGGGTAATATAAAGTACTGGACAACCCCTTTAATCTCGGACAGCACCATGATGCCATCCGTGGGCTGTCTATGTTCTTCATGGACCCATAGACTTGTATAGGTCTTTTTCATCTGTGATATTGGAAGAAAAAACAGACATGTCTCCGTGAGTTTTGCACAGACACATAGTCCATGAAAATCCACAGGCATGTGAATAGCATTAGCATTAACACGTACATGTGGATACGGATGTCTGAATGAGGCCTCAATGAGAGCTTGATATTTTAAGAATATCTCTTTAAAGCCATGATCCTCTAGTTACAAGGATGTATCTCATGTCCTTGGCTACTGACCTGCAGGTTAGGACATTTTGTGACTGGGAAAGAAGATCTACAAGATTTCAACATTACTCAGGACAGAGAATATCTTCAAGAAGTATCTTCTAGTGGACCATTGGTTACATCAGGAACTGTGCAATTCTTAAATCCATGTACCCATCTTATTTTATTATTGGCATTTTGATTTCACCATTCTTATGTTTCTCTGTACAGTGGCACTGCCAGCGATGCCAGCGACCCAGATGGGCAGGAAAAAACTGAAATGGTTTAGGTTCACATACCCATTCAGTCTCCGGATATGTGGGAGTCCCTAAGGTCTGACACCCCCACCAATCCTGAAGTGATGGCATATCTTACCAATATGCCATCACTTTATACATTTTTCTCCTGCACAGTTATTGAAAATTTTTTGCCAAGGTTCAACCTTCACAGTTTATAAGTGATTGCTGTTATCCAGACTGTGGGGCACCGTGTGATCAGATCAGCATCAGGGACACGTCAACCATCCATATTCTATTTCTGTTACAAGCCTATAGTGACCATACACAGAGCACATATTCTCTCACATCAGTTCCTTCCTCTCCTTCTCGCAGTTGCACAGAAAGTTTCCATACTGACAGGAGTATATATGGTGTTGTATGTGGACCAAGAATCTCTCATTAAATTCAAACGCACAGGGAAACTGCTCCATGAGCTGCCAGACACATTCCAGGAACTGGTCTATCACTGGGGACACCTCCTTGGGATCCCCATCTAAATTTCCATACCTTAAAAAAAAAAAAAAAAAAATATGCTGAAGCAATGCAATTGGGGTATATGCATGCAACATCTTTTTCAGGTGGACTGCACTCCCAAAACCGCCTGAGACTGGGAATGGCACAGAAAAACTACAGTAAGTATATTATATTAGAATGTATGGTGTTTTTTTTTTGTCTCTTTTGCTGAGAGGAGGAGAGCTGATGGAAGATTTGGAAAGTGACACAGCTAAACTCAGCTGTGCTGACCCTAGCCCCACACTGACTGCTGGGCCCATATCTGAAATGTGTTGATTGATGGGATTTGAATACAGTTGATATTCTAATCATGCAGGAGGTTAGACCAGGAGATCCGGGCTTTCATTATAACCCACACACTGAGAAACCTGCTGTAAGATATGGTGTGGAGGTGTTCTTTTTCTAGCATCTTGCTGCCTGTTTATAATTGGACAACATCGTACAAGGAGAAGTACATGCCCCACAGTGAAAGCTCTCTGATAACACCCACTTGGATGTAACGAAAATTAACTCATTAGGTGACAAATACTTTGATTGTTAATATCCCTGCAACAGAGATGCAAAATAAAAAAAGAACTAACAATTTTTTTTTTTTCTGCTCTGAAGCTACAACGTGTTTTCAGTTCAACATGAAAAATTTGGTGAAAGGCCCTCTGTAAATAAGTGACTCTGTTTGACTTTTCCAACATATGTGCAGTGACCAGGGTTACCTGTGATTAAATTTGTGTCCAAATGAAATCCAGTCTTTTTCAATTAACACCTAATAGTAATTGGGAAAAATAAAAGTTACACTATGCAAAAAATATCAACTCCGTAAATCTCCACCAGTACATAGAGTATATGAAATGAAACCTCTTACCATAAATACTCTGATGGTTCGGTAATAGGGGTCAAGTAACAGACTGGATACAGAGCAGACCTGAGCGGTGCGGTCCCATCCATCAGAACAATGAACGAGCACGCTGGCGCCCTCTTCTGACACGGCCTAAATGTGCAAATTAAATGTAAAATATTACACATTTTTATAATTACAAATCTCGTTTATTCTCAGCACTAAAAGGATCATTTTTGTACAGTCCGTGCCTAGAATAGTACAAATCAGACAAGCAGCACTAGAATATGAACAGATACAACACATCTTACCTTTACAATGAAGATACCAGCATCTAGGATTGTTTTCACGTGTTTTAACCGGCCAGAGGATTCAAGACCCCAAAGAAATTCACCCATAGAAGGAGATCGGAGCTCACAAACTGCAATCATGAACAGAACAATAAGCTCACTATAGCAACAGATTCTGTATGTGAAGTATTTCTGCTCCAAGACTTGAGATAGAGAATATATATATATATATATAGGGTTGTGTAGGATACTCCAAGTGCGGATATGACTTAAAAATTGTACAATGAAATTGTAAAATTCTGTATTATTTATTATATTGGGGTTGGTCACTTTATATAAAAAAATTCCAAAAGGGTGATAAAATGTAATGTTTGGCACATACAACTATAGATTACTTCCCCGGAGTTTGCCTTCTTCCTAAGGTGCGCCTGGAGGCCATGTTTCTCCCCAGGTAAGTTATACACCTCTACCCATCTACGTGATGTACAAGAAAACATGATTCATCAGACCAGAACCCTTTCTTCTATTACTCTATGGTTCAGTTCTGATGCCCATATACCCTTGTAGGTGCTTTTGGCTGTAACCGGGTCAGCATGACAATGACCAGTGTGCATCTCCATATGTAATAAGCTGCAATACTTTATCCTGACATCTTTTCTTCATAGCCAAAACTTAATTTTTCAGCAATATGTGCCACAGTATTTCTTCTGCAGCACCGGACCAGCTGGGGCTACTGTACCTTTCGTTCCACACAAGTATCAATGAGCCTTGGGCGCCCATGACTCCGCCACCTGCTCACCGGATGTTCTACCCTGGTAGGCACTAACTATTGTATGCCAGGCACACCCCACAACACCTGCTGTTTTTGAGATCTTCTGACAACCCTCATGGGGGCACCTCTGACAAGGAGAATATTGAGATCTCTAGACATCATGATTTGTCCATTGAAAATGGAGCTGTTTAGGGAATAGAGCGCACAGAACATAGGGAAAAAAAACAGTGGAGGGGGAAAGAAATAATTTGAGGTGCTCACCTGGAGGGATTGTGAGAGTCACAGCTCCTAAACCAGGAGTAATATAACGCTAGCTGCCATCTATAAGAAATATCTTTTATGTATTCTTTTACCCTATGCACAAAATAAACGTTCATGGAAAACTATGAATTGGCAGCAGCGTGTGCAATGTCCTCAAGGGCCAACATACATACGCTGAAAGTAGATTTGCAAATAACATTTTTCGCTGTTGCCCGTTCCTGTGGCACCATTAATGTACTAGGCCTTAATGAGTTTGGTGACATAACGTCTTGTGATCGCTATTTTAACTCTCTAAGAACCAGGGAGTTTTTTATTTAAGCGCTTTTTGTGTTTATGGAGCTGACGTTTTTATTGATACCAATTTGGAGCACATATAACGTTTTGCTAGCTTTGTATTGGATTTTTTTTGTTAAGTGAGGTGACAAAGAACCCACAATTTTGGCATTTTGATTTTTTTTTTCTGCAATGTTTACCGTAAAGGTTAATTACCATAATTCCATACTTTGATACATCTGACTTTTACGGATGTGGCGATACCAAATGTTTTTTTTTCCGTTTCTTTGTTTTTAATAGGGAAAACGTGGGATAGTTAAAAATTATCTATTTTTTATATTTTGACTTTTTATTTTTTTTTCATTTTTTTTGTACCCATTAGTGGACTTAAACATGTGATCCTTGGATTGCTTATATATACTGTAATACCACAGTATTGCGGTATTTACTAGAAATCATGGTTGCCTATGGCACTCAGTCTGCTGTAAAAAGTACTAAGATGGGCCTTAAAGGTAAAGGCATTTTGCCCATAGCGGTAGACCACATGGCCACTATGGCGCTCATTAGCTGGGAAAGCCTGATGCTACAGGGCTTTCTTCTTCCGCATATCATTCTTTGAAAGATGGCCTTTGTTCCTCATCATTCAGCCTGTACGTCTGTGCTCGAAGTCTCAGCACTGCAGGTGCAATGACGTCACTAGATCGGGCCCTCTGTGCGGAGTTTTTTTTTATTTTGGCAACAAGAAAAGCGTATACTGTGGGATCCATCATACATGATGTGGGGCGGCCATCATACTGTGTGAGCGAACTGTTGGGGGCCATCATACTGTGTGAGCGAACTGTGGAAGACATCATACTGTGTGTGTATATGTGTGGGGGGCTGTAAGAGCATCATACTGTGTGTGTGTGTGGGGGGGGGGGAGTAGTGTAGGTGCATTATACTGGTGGGGTTTGCCATGGGGTCATCATGTTGTCCATGTAAGGACTACTGTGGGAGAAAATTATGACAGGAGATTCACTCCGAGGTATCGCACCGTGTGTGGAGGGCAGCATACTCTATGGGGTTTATTAAAATAGTATCAGTGTGTGCAAACAAGAGGAATCAGTAGCAGGGGCATTATTTCTGTGTCCAAGCCACAAAACATGTCCTCTCCCTGTATTTAAAAGTTGGAAAGTAGGCCCTTGTGTGACTGCATCAATATGTTTTAACCCTGCCTAGTCCATCAATATAGACTCTTGGTATGGGGCCCCATGATTTCTATGAACGCCTCTGCTTAAGCTGGCCCCCGGCTGCTGTGGTAACCCATCGATTAACAGCGCACATTCAAAATAGTTAACAGACACCATCAGCTTCTTGTGGAGTTCCTGAGCCACCTCCACACACGCAGGCTCCTTCTCAGGATGTTCATTCACATCCTAATGCGGTGAGAGGTTACATATAAAAATAAAATCCTAAAATCTTGGAATTTTTGCTTTGCCCACTAATACTCCATTTACACAGACAGATTAGTGGCAGTAAACCACCACTAACTGGTAAATATTTACTGATTGTCGGAGGTTTAGAAGCCTGTTTACACAGGAAAACCATGCTAAATGATGTGCGTTGAACGTTCAGAAGGCGTAAGCTTTGCAGCTCCTCAGAAGAATTTTTTATTTTTACCAGGAGACCTGGACCCCCGTGGTCTAGAGGTCTCAGGGGGTCTCAGCGCTGCTGGGATCCCTGGCCCTCCCCTGGCGGATCTGCGTACCCCCTAAGGAGGTCCCCGCATAAGCCTGCCGGCCCAGGGGGATACAGGGTGCTCCCTGGCGGAGACGCACACTGCATCTAGGGGTCCCTGCGAGCTCCGCCGTGGGGGGGAGCGAAGGGCCATGGCGTCACACATCCCTGGGGGTCCCTGTGGCGCTCAGCTGGGTAAGTGCCCTGTGTGTGTGTGTGTGTTACTGTCTTATGGTGACTGCACCTTTTGTCTTTTCAGGCAGAGGTGTAATACTGGAGAATGCACATCACCGCTGCTGTTAGCAGGGGAGCGGGTCAGAGGAGCGCGGGCTCCGTTAGTGTAACGGGGGGCGTGGCTTATGTTCTTGGCTGCCTGCCATCGTCTGTGCAGACAGGAAGCGCCTGGAAAGCGCGCGCTGGGCAGTCCCCGCCCCCCTCCTGCCTTCCTTCTCTTCGGCTCTGCAAACGGCCATTGCCTCACGTAGCTCAGCGCTGTCCTCTCCCTCCCCCCTGCTCTCCGCTCTCACACACAGGCTCCAGGAAGCTGGTGAGTCATCTGTTTGTCTCATCTCTACAGCACAGAGCGCTGCTGTCTTCTCTGCTGCATGCACACCTTAGTCCTTTTAAGGCAAGGTGCATTGCGTGTTCAGCAGCATTAACCCCTTCTGGCCATCATCAGAAAACCTTTTTTCTGCAATGCTGGGGTAGCTTTTCTCCCTCTAAGGAGAATCTTTAACCCTTCAGTGCTTGGTAAATTGTTTTGTGGGAACAGGCTGTGATAGCAGGATCTCACTTCCCCGGTTACTGTGCTCTTGTAAGGGTTTATTACTGCTCTTTCCGCGATGCTCGCTACTGAGTAGGGGGCATGTCGGATCAGGGTCCAGGCGGCGCGGACCTCTCTCCCGGCCCGCTTCAGGATCGGTCACGCGTATCTGATATGCCGGGGTTGACGGCGTCAGGTTCGTCTCTGGTCAGGGGCCTCAGTGATGTTAAAGCGCTCACTCGCTCCATTGACAGTCTGTCTGACCTCCTGGGTCACTGGGTATCAGCTAAGTCCCTACCGGCGCGGGGCAAGAAGCGCCACAGGCCTGTGGTGGCGCTGTCTCCTCCGCGCAGCGCATCAAAGGCTTCGGATTCACCGACAAGCTCTGCTGGTGAGATCTCCGATTCTGATGAAGAGGATCGGCAGGGTCGCTCGGCTTCGCTTTCAGGCCACGTGGATGCTCTTATTGGAGCCATGCGGGAAGTGTTATAGCTGTCTGAAGAGGTGACGAGGCCGGGCAAGTCGGCCCGGCTGTATCAGGAGTCGCGTCGGGCTCGTTCGACACTGCCAGCGCACGATGAACTTAACGAGGCGGTGGAGAGAGAATGCCTGTGTCCGGATAAGCGCTTCCAAGGGATGCGGTTTTTTGATGCCCTGTATCCCTGCTCCACAGAGACGATCGCTAATTGGGTCCCCTCTCCTGAAGTGGACGTGCCATTGTCTCAGCTGAGCAAATCTTCTTTGCTTCCGGTTAAAGGGAAGGCGAGTCTACAGGATCCGCTGGACAGAAGGACGGAGTTAGCGGCGAAGTCCATCTACGAGGCCGTGGGTCATGGATTCCGAGCGGCCTTGGGGGCCATGTGGGGACAGCCTGTACATCTAGTGCACTAGTTAGGCGTTGGGCCAGATGGTGATGCTGAGCAGTGTCTGCCCTGGCTGGACCAGAATGGGAGACCACAGAATCCACAGATGATTCTGACCCAATTTCATGCCCAGCACAAGCCTGACACCTAACATTATACTGGTGAGGCTTCCCTGAGATGGTTGGATCAGCTGCGGTCAGCATGGCAAGATGGGACTCCGCTGTCTGACGTGGAAAGGCTCTTCCAGCTGTTGGAAGAGGCGGCCCGATATAGCAGAGATGCAGTGCTGGATACTACTTTGTTTCTGTCCAGGGCTCAAGCCTCGGCCGTCACAGTCAGTAGAGCACTGTGGCTCAAACAGTGGACTGGAGACGCAGTATCCAAACAAGGTTTGCTTACTCTGGCGTACAAGGGCGGTCTGCTTTTTGGTTCGGACCTCACGGAGCTGATTGCTAAGGCCAAGGATGTGGCTTTGCCACAGCGGAAAGCAGCGGCCTCTACGTCTGACAGGTCAAGTGCCGGTAGTGGTCGTCGGTCCTTTCGACCCAGGGGACTATTCGATCAGCCCTCTTGGAGATTGGGTCGTCCCTCGTCTTCCGGTAAGAAGTCCACCCAGAAATCCCGTACTCCCTGGAAACAGCATTTCCGTCGGGACAAAAGGGAGGCTGACAAAAAGCCCGCTAAGGCGGACTGACGCCAGGATCCCTCTCGAGGGCTCTCGGGTGGGAGGTCGGCTGCTACAATTCGGGTC
This sequence comes from Phyllobates terribilis, assembly GCF_046119375.1. Classification (NCBI taxonomy): domain Eukaryota; kingdom Metazoa; phylum Chordata; class Amphibia; order Anura; family Dendrobatidae; genus Phyllobates; species Phyllobates terribilis. The sequence continues at coordinate 325,839 of NW_027363318.1, forward strand.
GGTTTGGGCGTCCCACGAATCGGACGCCTGGGTGACACGGGTTGTGTCAGCGGGCTATTTCATAGAGTTTCACTCTCTACCCCCGGACAGGTTTCGTCAGTCTCGCATCCCGTCCGTGCCCAAGCTGGCTGCTGCTCTGCTGCGGGAGGTCAACTCTCTTCTGCAGCAGGGTGTAGTGGTTCCGTTTCCGCCGGAGGACCGGGGAAGGGGGTTTTTACTCTAACCTTTTTGTGGTCCCCAAAAAAGGAGGACAAGTTTCATCCCATTCTGGACCTCAAGGATTTGAATCTTCATGTCCGAATCCGGAAATTCCGTATGGAGTCTCTTCGCTCCGTCGTGGCGGCCTTGTCGCAGTACGATTTTTTGGTGTCGATCGACATCCGCGACGCCTATTTGCATGTCCCTGTTGGCAGGGCTCACCAGTGCTTCCTGCGTTTCGCCGTAGGGCAGGCCCATTACCAATTTGTGGCCCTACCTTTCGGGTTGGTCTCGGCGCCCAGGGTTTTTACAAAGGTTCTGGCGCCGCTCATGGCGCTCCTTCGAAAGCAAGGAGTTCCGATTCTCCCCTACCTGGACGACCTGTTAATTGTGGCGCCCACAGCGGAGGAGGCAGTGACAGCTCGCGATCTCTCCCTTCAGCACCTGGAAGACTTCGGGTGGCTGGTCAATTGGAAGAAGTCGTCATTGGAGCCGTCGCAGTCAATCCTGTTCTTGGGGATGCATTTCGACACCGTACGGGCAGTGGTGTCCCTCCCTCCGGACAAACAAGCGAACCTTCGTCACCACGTCCAGGCTATGAGGTCGGTGAGGGCGATGTCCCTTCGGAAGTGCATGCGCCTTCTGGGTCTGATGGTGGCAGCAATGGAAGCGGTGCCGTTTGCACAATTTCATTCCCGGGATCTCCAAGATCTTATTCTGACCCGTTGGGACCGATCGCCGACTTCGCTGGATCGCTGTGTCGTCATCTCCCGCAGGGTGCGAGAGTCTCTTGGATGGTGGTTACGTCTGGAGGCTCTATCCCTGGGGAAATCCCTTCTTCTCCCACGGTGGTCGGTGATTACCACCGATGCCAGCCTGACTGGCTGGGGGGGGGGTTTGGAACGATCTCTGGGTTCAGGGGGTCTGGTCGTCAGAGGAGTCGTCTCTGCCAATCAACATTCTGGAGTTGAGAGCAATATTTCTCTGCCTCCGACATTGGACGGTCCCTTTGAGCGGTCTGCCGGTCCGGATTCAGACGGACAATGCGACAGCTGTCGCGTATATCAACCATCAGGGCGGGACGAGGAGTTCCAGACTCATGATGGAGGTCTCTCGGATCCTGCTTTGGGCCGAGTTCAGGGTTCCAGTCATCTCCGCGTTTCACATCCCGGGTGTGCTGAATATCTCGGCGGACTTCCTCAGTCGCGAGCGGGTAGATCCAGGAGAATAGAGTCTTCATCCGGAGGTTTTTACTCTGCTGTGCTCCCGTTGGGGGACTCCCCAAGTGGACTTGATGGCATCCAGGCTGAACGCCAAGATTCCGACAATCATGTCCAGGTACAGGGACCCGGAGGCTGTGGCGGTAGATGCTCTAGTGGCCCCGTGGGACCAGTTCGAGCTGATCTATGTGTTTCCGCCGGTATCCTTACTTCCTCTGGTGATCAGGCGGATCAATCTCGAACGAGTATCGGCGATTTTGTTGGCGCCGGATTGGCCGCGGAGGGTGTGGTATTCAACGCTGGTGTCTCTTCTGGCAGCGCCTCCGTTTCCACTGCCTCTTCGCCCGGACCTGTTAACTCAAGGGCCCATTCGTCATCCGGACCTGAAGTCACTTCGTTTGACGGCGTGGCTCTTGAGACCGAAATCTTGACCCGTCGTGGGTTTTCGTCCGAGGTCATTGCCACCTTGCGGGCGGCCAGAGGTCCAGCTACGACTAGTATTTATCACAGAACTTGGGAGGCCTTCTATTCATGGTGTTCTGGATCGTCAAGGAACCCGAGGGTTTTTTCCATTACCAACTTCTTGGCCTTTCTGCAATGTGGTCTGGTCAAGGGTCTAGCAGTTAGTACCTTGCGGGGTCAGGTCTCTGCACTATCCGGGCTTTTTCGGAAGGCTATTGCCTCACGCAGGGATGTGCGTTCATTTTTTCGCGGGGTTGCACATCAGTTTCCGCCTCGGAGGGCGGTTTTGGCTCCTTGGCGGCTCAATTTAGTTTTGGAGGCTCTTCAGCATGGGCCGTTTGAGCCTATGGATTCAGCTATGCTTTACTTGCTTTCTTGGAAGGTGGCCTTCCTGGTGGCGGTCACCTCTTTAAGAAGGGTTTCGGAGTTGGCGGCACTGTCTTGCTCGCCCCCTTTTTTGGAATTCCACCCGGATCGTGTGGCGCTTCGTACCCGTGGAGATTTTTTACCTAAAGTGGTGTCGCGTTTTCCACCTCAATCAGGACATCCTGTTGCCTTCCCTCTGTCCGAAACCAAAGAGTCTGAAGGAGCGGGCCTTGCACTCGTTTGATTTGGTGCGGGCATTGAAGTTCTATCTTTCAATCACGCAAGGGTTTCGAAAATCGGATTCTCTGTTTGTGATTCCTGCTGGTCGTCGCCGTGGTCAGCGGGCTTCCAAGGACACTATCGCTCGGTGGATATGTTCGGCTATCCTGGAGGCGTACCGGCTCAAGGGCGAGCCTTGTCCGGTTAAGGTTCAAGCTCATTCCACGAGAGCTGTTGGTTCGTCGTGGGCTTTTCGTCAGGGGGCTTCGGCAGCGCAGCTCTGCCGGGCGGCTACCTGGTGCTCCGTTCACACTTTTACTAAATTTTATAAAGTGAACGTGAGTGCTTCCGCCAATGCGGCCTTGGGACGCAGGGTCCTGCAGGCGGCAGTGGTTTAGGTTATCTCTTTATTTTTTGTTCGGCGCTTGTTGCGCACTTGCCTAAGTTGTTGGGGTGTTGGCGATCCTGCCACTGTTTCCCACCCTTGAGTTTTGGACTGCTTTGGGACTTCCCACTAGTAATGGATCTGTGTCTCCCTTCCTTCCCTTCTGCTGCTGAAAGACGGATTTTGGTAAGACCTTACCTGTAAAATCCTTTTCAGCGAAGGAAGGAAGGGAGACACAGCACCCTCCCATGGCAGAAGTGTATTATGGTTTTTCTAGATGCGGCGCGACTCCCTCCTGATGGCGGTCATCTGGTCTGGGGTTGGCGCACTAGGGCTCTGTTCCAGCATTGCCAGCTCATCGCAGTTGTCAGGTCCAGTAAGTAGTGCCTGGGACTGTGTGTTTTCATGCTGTTATATACATAACCTGTTCTCTCACATTTATGAATTTTCAGAAGGGGTTGTGTTGTTCCCCTGGTGTTGTCTGCTCTTCCTTAGCTTGTGTACGGACTGGAGAACATGGGAGTAGGAGGAGCCTAAGCTGGAGGGGCCGGTTGTCACTTTTTCTAAATCTGAGGTGAACTATCCTGTGGGGCTCCGCCTACCCCCACTAGTAATGGATCTGTGTCTCCCTTCCTTCCTTCGCTGAAAAGGATTTTACAGGTAAGGTCTTACCAAAATCCGTCTTTTTCTCGTTTTACCCTATAGCCTATTTACACTCCACTTCTCAGCAGCTCTCGTTTATAATCTTTCAGTGTAAATGCATATTAAGTCTCAGCATTGGCTTACCCTGCCTGTTCTGTAGAGATTCTCAGCAGCCATCTTATTATCATCACAGACAGGATTAAAATAAAAGGTAACATCTTGTCATATAGATAATACAGGATCCACCATTCACAAAAGGCGATGGTCTCAGCTGACCTTCTTCCCCCTCTCTGCACAATGACCTCTGCACAGGTCAGAGAGCATGCCTATAACCCAGTGAACATCCACAGTCTAAAGTGGTCCATATATCCACTGTAAGGCTTATCAGCTCAGGTAATATTGCCGCCTGATCATTTAGAGAGAATACAATTAGAAAAATCTTGACAATCAGAAATTAAAAACCTATTGATAAAAAAGAATATAAATGTCTGGTTTTAATAATTACAGAAATTTCTAGCTGATATATTCCTTAACATGATCAACACTCGTATAAGACGTAGATAGTACTCGGACCTCACAAGTGACCGTGGTCAGATAGTATTTAATCTAAATCACAATTAGTCAGGAAGCAGGAAACCACTAGAATAAAATTCCGCAAGTACAACAAACGTGATTGTATATTATCATGTCGTCACTGAATTTTGGGTCTTCTATCCTTTGGATTACGAGCTCGGAGAGAATGAAGACACAGGACAGGATGTTTGTGTCTAAACATACTCTAAAAACTTTATTACAAAACACAGGGCTAATATACACCCTAAAGGCAGGAAACGGATTTGCCATATATGGTTCGATTATACAGTTTAGCTGAACAAGCGAAAAAAACTAGTTTCTGTATGCTTTAAAATATTTAATTAGACTTATCTAGTTAGCAAGGTCATTTCATCTTTCTGCAAGAACACATTATTGCTACAAGAAGAAACATCTGGCCAGGGAGAATCACGTTATCTTTTTAGCAAGGACACGCTATTGATACAAGAAGGAACATTTCAGCTTGCTGTTTTTTTACTTAAAATAACTGTCAGACTTATATAGCATAGATGGGGCCTTTAAACTTGAGGGACTCCATCTTCTGCTATAACATTCCATCCTTTTGTTCCTTCATTTATCAATACGAATTTCTATGTTTTCTTTTAGTACAACGCTGAATACACATTAAAAAAAGCTTAAAAACCAAATAAACCGCAAGACACATTAGCAAAACCTGTAAAATAGCTTGTACTATACCAGCCAACCACCCACCAATACCTTTAAACCAATTTGCGGGATTTAGAAAGGAAAATCTCTGTGTGGAATTATTGGCCAAAGTATCTGAACAGTTCACTCAAAAGTTTATCTCTTCCCATGAGACTGGGACAGCGAGAAAGGGTATGCTAGTGGACGTCACAGGGGCATGTGTACATATCCAACAATTAGCAATGGTCTGGTTTTGCTCCTTTAGTCCATCGATTAGAGCAAGATGGTGTCTAATGAATCTATTGTCGTCTCCATCCATGGTGCCTAACCTAGTCCATGCACCTGTGGTCGCAAGGATGCAGGTAAGTATAAACAATGTCATCAGTCTTTGTCCGCTGGTTCTCCTAGTATCTTTTTGCAATGGGATGCGTGAATCCAGGTCTCTTTTCCCTCTAACTTAACGGCTGTGCTTGTGGTCAGCAGAACTTGAAAGGGTCCATCAAACCGTGGATCTAGGCTTTTCCTCACGTGTCTTTTTATAACCACCCAGTCTCCAGGTTGCAGCGTATGGCTGCTAGAGTCTTGATCTGGATCTGGAAGAGAACTGAAGACATTATCATGTACTTGCTTAATCTTTTTGTGTAAAGTCCTCACATAGGAACTTAGCACATGGTTGTTCATTTCTAATGCTTGCGGATAGAAACACCCTAGGCTGGGTACGTTGCCAAACAATATCTCATATGGAGAGAGTCCAGTCTTTCTATTAGGCGTGTATCTTACTGAAAACAGAGCAAGTGGTAAACAGTCCGGCCATGGTTTTCCTGTCTCAGCCATGGCTTTCTGAATTTTTAATTTCAATGTCCCATTCAGTCTTTCCACTTTACCACTACTTTGTGGGTGATATGGGGTATGGAATGCTTGTTGAATTCCTAGAGCTGACATGACTTCATTCATTATTTCACCTGTGAAGTGTGTACCTCTGTCACTCTCAATTACCTCTGGTACCCCATACCTGCAGACCACCTCCGCAAGCAGTTTCTTTGCGGTTGCCGCAGCCGTGGCTTTGGCAATCGGGAAAGCCTCTGGCCATCCTGAGAACAAATCAATACAAACCAACACATATTCCCATGATCCTGACTTTGGCAGCTGAATATAATCAATTTGCAGTCTCTCGAATGGATAGAGGGGCCGGGGGGTGTGTTTGGGTGGTGTTTTAACTACTCTACCCTGATTATGTGTAGCACATATCATGCACCCTTGTACCAGGTTTTCAATACAGGTGGAGAATCCTGGTGCCACCCAATGTTTCTGCATCACACTCATCACACCCGTTTTAGATTGGTGTGTCGGCCCATGTAGTATCTGGGCAGCTGCTGGGTACAGTGCCCTTGGAAGTCATCGTCGTGTCCCTTTCCCCCATACCCCATTTGCTTCATTCAGGCATGCACCTTCCTTTAACCACTTATCAACCTCCTCCTTTTGAGCCTGAGCCTGCATTTGGGATAAGATGTCCTCCGACACAAAGGGGTTTTTAGGGGCACTTAACTGACGTACTGTTGACCCTTGTTGCGGCTTACAGGCTGCTGTTTTTGCCGCTGCATCTGCCATCGCATTTCCTCTGCTTACCTGGTCGGTGCGTCTGGTATGTGCTCTTACCTTTATGACAGCTACTTGTTTAGGTAGTTGTAGCGCATCAATTAACTGCTGGACCGCATCAGCATTCTTAATGGGGTGTCCTGCTGCCGTCAGGAAACCTCTTGACTTCCATATTGGACCAAAATCATGCGATATACCGAATGCGTACCTAGAATCTGTGTAAATGTTAACAATACTACCTTCCGCTAGTTTACAGGCCTCGGTTAGGGCCCTAAGTTCAGCTTCTTGAGCCGACTGGTGTGGGAGCATTGGTTCTGCCTTGATTACTGCATTGAGGGAGACAACTGCATATCCAGTATGGAAGGTACCTGAATCGTCCTGATGACGGGATCCATCTACAAAAAATTCAAAATCTGCATTTTGTAATTCATGTTCAAATCCAGTAGGTAAACCTGCCGTTTCTTGTGCCATCATTTGTACACAGTCATGAGGAACTTCCTCTCTTGGATCTTCCTTAAAAAGCACAGTACCTGACTCCTCCTTTAGATCCGAGAGAGGTAACAAAGTTGCTGGATTCAGGGTAGTACACCTCTGTAAAGAAACATTGGGAGGCATTAACAGTGCACATTGTAACCTGAGATGACGTGCTGCTGAGAGGTGAGCGGGTTGCACTTGATTCAATATAGTGTAGACATCATGAGGTGTTAGAACGGTGAGCGGGTGGTCAAGAACAATGTCTGCGGATTTATGGAGTAATAGTCCAACAGCATGCAGAGCACGTACACAGGATGGTGCACCTCTGGCTACCGCATCCAATCTGCCACGAAAGTAGGCAACAGGTCTCTGATTATCACCGTGTGTTTGAGTTAAAACTCCTGCTGCATGTCCAGCTTGTTCATGAAGGTACAGAGTAAATGGGAGCTCATAATTAGGGGTACCCAAAGCTGGAGCGGCCAAAATACGGTTCTTGAGAGAATAAAAACAGTCTATTGCCTCTGATGTTAGTACAAAAGGTGTTGGGGTAAGACAGTCATAGAGGGACTGCATTAAAACAGAGATGGCATGAATCCACTGTCTGCAATAGGAAACAAGTCCAAGAAAAGTTCTGAGGGCTGCAACATTAATGGGGACGGTGAATGCCTGTACTGCTTGTTTGCGTGCATTTGTTAAATGACGAGCTCCTGGTGTAATGCAATGTCCCAAAAAGGTGACTGAAGATTTACAAAACTGAAGCTTATCTTTCGATGCCTTGCAGCCAGCGTGATAGAGAAACAACATAAGCGATATAGTTGCACTATGACATTGTTTCCTGGAGGGGGCACAAATGAGCAGGTCATCGACATATTGCAGAACAACGATATGTGGTTCAGACCATCCCTCCAGTATTTCCTGCAGGCTTGCAGTGTACATTGTGGGTGAATTCTGGGCACCCTGTGGCAACACTGTCCATGTATATTGACTACCCTGGAATGTGAAAGCAAACAGGTACTGGCAGTCAGGATGTAATGGTACACTGAAAAATGCATTTGCCAAATAAACCACTGAAAAGCAAAGAGAATTAGAAGGTATCTGTGACAGAAGAGTATGCGGGTTGGGCACAACTGGTGTTAGAAGTTCTGTGGCTTTGTTAACCAACCGGAGGTCATGGACCATTCTATATGCGGCTGGTTGTCCTGGCACGCTCTTTTTCTTTACTGGGAACAGGGGAGTGTTGCAAGGGGACTGGGTTTTGACTAGGACTCCTCTCTGTAGTAATTTTTGGACCTGCTGGGCTATGGCATTCTCCTGAGCCGAGCTAAGGGGATACTGCTTCTGTTGAGGCAAGATGGCTCCTGGTTTTAATTTCACCATTACTGGTTGAACTCTTAACCTACCAACATCTGTTTTGCCTGAGGCCCAAAAATCATGTGGTACAGCCTGCTCCAATATCGGGGGAAACTCATTTGTCTCTTCTATGCTGGCAATATCTAGTGACATAATTTTGCAAAGGGTACTTGGTTTTAAACCTGGGGTCATGGTGACAGTGCCATCGGGATGATACTCAATATGTGCTTGTAATTGGGACAACACATCATTTCCCAAAAGGTTACATTGGCCTCGGGGCGATACCATGAGCTGGCTATGTACAGTAGCTCCTTGAATTTGCAGGGGAATTCTTTTAGTGACAGGAAGCAGGACAGACGGGGAATTGAAGGGGGTGGCAATGACATGATGTGAAAAATCAGTGTCAGTATATGGCCAATCACCTTGCGTAATTACTGAATTGTCGGCCCCCGTATCTACTTGGAAATCGATTTCATGTCCCCCTGGTAGGTTCACCTGCACTATACAACTGGGAGTTGGGGGTAAGGAGATGAGGGGGTTCATGTGCAAGCTTCCCTCATCCTATGGGGGCGTTGTTTGGTCGGCTGGAGGACCCGTACTCTGAGCATTTGGATACGGGTTGGTCCTACAGTTCTTTCTAAAATGTCCTGGCTTTTTACATCCGTAACATAGTCTCTGTCCTTCTCCTTCAGTCTGTCCTCTGCCTCTGTTGTTTCTGGGGGTCGTCTCTACTATATGTATTCTGGCAGCTCTTTTTGCCTGCGCTATGTCATGCTGTGCCCCCTTAGCTATTCTAGCTAAATCTTCTGCCTTCACTGATCTCCAGTCCGGTCTACTTGCTTTTACCTTCTCTGCAATCTCTTTCTTTAGTCCATTCATGAAAGCACTTGCTAATACCCTCTCACTAGTCTTATTCCCGGGGTTGAACCCCATTTCTGACCAGGTTTTCTTTAGTGCATAGAAATAATCCTTAGGATCTTCCTCCTTTCCCTGCACTCTATCTTCTAGTGTAACTTGCTTTTCTGCTTGCCTGTCTTGACATGCTTTTACCAACGCTGCTGCGAATAGGACTCCAGCTGCTGCATCATTAGATTCTGCATCTACGGGTCCGGTCCTATTGGCATACTGTTTTTTTGTTTCATCTATCAACCTATCATAGCGGGCTTCATCTGCCAATTTTCCCTTAATTACCCCCTGCAGATCTATTCTAGTGGCATGATACGTATCCTGTATGGTGGTGATCATTCTAGCAAAACCCATAGGGGACTGGGACGGATCTGGCAGCTGGGAGATCAGTGCCAACTGCTCTGAAGGACTCCATGGTCTATACATTAACATTGTACGAGCTTCCTGACCTGGAACCACTGCATCCCCCCCTGCTGCTGCTGCTGCTGGTGCTCCTGGCACAACTACCGTCCTCATTGGGAATAGACTAGCTGGGTGGGGTCTCGGTCCTCCACATGCCACACAGATGTCTACTGTCAAGGGGTTCTGTTGTCCACATCTGGGGCAAACCCAACATTTAGGTTCCTGGGAATTCTGGTACTGGGGTGGGGGTGACGTCGGAAGCGGACAGGGAGGAAAATCTGTCATTCCAGTTTTTGTCAGTCTGTAACGTCCGTCTCCTAATTCTTCAATCTTTCCTTCAAAATAAGCGCATGCATTCATCCATACATCTACTGTCTTCAACAGACCCTTATCTTTCAACCATCCATGATAGGAGTTAAAGAAGGATTTCCATTTCTCTCCATTCATCTCTCCATTCTCATTCATTCCCGCTTTACACAATATTTTGTCAATTCCAATCAGTGCCTGTTTCCCTTCTCTGCGTACCACTAAGTCTTTGGCTATAATGCCTTCCTTGGCATTTTGGTTCCCCATTTTTTTCGGTTCTCCTCACCTAGAAGAGACTCCTCAGTCACTTAGACAATGGGCCACAAAGGTTTCTGAACCATTCCACTACTAGCCTCTCTAGGACTTATACGCCAACCAGAAAAACAGACCAAAAACATCAATCCCGGGACACATCCACAACACAATCATCGGATCCATACTTTCATTAAATTCTCCAAAGGATAGAAGGCAGGACTGTCAATTTATCTGAGGGATTCTACTGGTTCAAAGGGACCTGAGCCAGACAACAATCTGTTGAATTACCTGGGGAGCCGACCGCTCGGGGGTGAGGGAGTCTCTTCTATGCAGTGATATAATTAGGTAGAATATAACAGTTATTCTTACCTCAGCGCTGTATATATCACCAACAGAGAGCTTCACTCGTCCCACGTCTCGGACCGGTCGAGCACCCTTGGGTAGATTAACTCAAGGTCCCTGTTCGAGGCGCCAGCTGTCGTCACTGAATTTTGGGTCTTCTATCCTTTGGATTACGAGCTCGGAGAGAATGAAGACACAGGACAGGATGTTTGTGTCTAAACATACTCTAAAAACTTTATTACAAAACACAGGGCTAATATACACCCTAAAGGCAGGAAACGGATTTGCCATATATGGTTCGATTATACAGTTTAGCTGAACAAGTGAAAAAAACTAGTTTCTGTATGCTTTAAAATATTTAATTAGACTTATCTAGTTAGCAAGGTCATTTCATCTTTCTGCAAGAACACATTATTACTACAAGAAGAAACATCTGGCCAGGGAGAATCACGTTATCTTTTTAGCAAGGACACGCTATTGATACAAGAAGGAACATTTCAGCTTGCTGTTTTTTTACTTAAAATAACTGTCAGACTTATATAGCATAGATGGGGCCTTTAAACTTGAGGGACTCCATCTTCTGCTATAACAATCATTAGGCTATATTTAGTAGCTTTACCGAGAATTTTATAATAAAGGCTCAGTGGTCAATGTTCTCGTGTACAAAACATTCACATAACATAAAAATAAGTAACAATGCATAACACTGACGTGGTAAATATAAAGCTTCCTCCTAAAAGGAAAACCCCACGCGGGGAGAGGACCACATCTGAAGACTCGACAATGACACATTATGATGGAATGATCATCTCGGAGCTTCTCCTGCTGAGCCTTCACTTCTTTCCAGGACATCGAGGAAAAAAAGAAAATACCTGACTATTCAAGGAACCATTCCTGAATAATTCTTAGTATTCTGGGATATTTGGCTGCATCCGTTCTTTATGGAAATAAGGATCTACAAAAGCCAAACTGTTGTAAAATGCAGCAAATGTTCTATTGTGTGGTATACTGGGATCTACGGGGGCTTCAAACTCTGGGGTGACCATTATAAAGCAGCACAGAGCCCATTGTATAAACTCTACTGGTATATTTAGCTGTATTAGAACCAAAATATCTAACTGAAGGCCCACCATACATATTAGACTAATGTTGACCTATCCCACCGATATTGACAGATTCAGCTGAAACTCAAATGTGTATGGGGGCCCAGACAACTGATTGTTGGGGAAGTTAAAGGGGTATTCCTATCTCCAAGATCCTATCCCAATATGTAGTAGGTGTAATAATAATATTAGCAAATACCTCCAATTAGAAATGTAGTATAGTCCTTCTGATTAGCAATGTTGCTTACCCCATGTGCAAGGCATTGCAGTAGCTTAGGCATCCATGGTTACGACCACACATAGTTACGCTTAGTGGTCGTAACAATGAATACCTAAGCTACTGCAATGCCCTGCACATGGGGTAAGTGACATAGCTAGTCAGAAGAACTATCCTACATTTATAATTGTAGGTATTTGCTAATATTATTACACCTACTACATATTGGGATAGGATTTTGGAGATGAGAATACCTCTAAAGTGTCCGACATGTCCGATTTTGAACTATTGATCCTTCTGTTTCCCTGGAGATAGCTTATCACCAAAGATGTAGGACTGCGGTTCTCTTATAGAGAACACAGAGACACTCGGCTGAAGTACTCTTGTGTATGGGACAACGCTTTACTGTTGGAATTGCTGTGGCATATGAGAGGAGACTGACTATGAGCATCACTATCACGGTGAAAATATTTAGGATTTTTAAAGTCCTAATTTTAGGAGGTCCAAGTCCTAAAAAAATATTATTAACCAGGAACAATGTATTATTTAGAAAAAGACTCATCCATCGCCTGATTGGATTGTTTATAGTCATCTCATCTGCCCATGTAAACAGGACGTGCTGCCGACAATAAGCAACCATCTTGGTACACTTTGTATCGGCCCTTTTGAAAAGGCTTTATATGAGCACCGGTGGACTTGTTAGTGGGGCTGTGGCCTGACGCTGATGATTGGCCACACTATCTATCAGTATTCGGTCAGTATTTTTTCTCAGGAGTGGGAGCCAAAACCAGGTGAGGAACAATCAGAGAAACGGTCTAATAGAAACAAGTCACCAATTCTGCATTTATCACCCACTCCTGGTTTTGCCTCCCACTCCTGAGAAAAAATACTGACCGATTACTGATAGTGGGGCCGTGGCCTCAGGCCACAAGTCCACAGTGCATGACCGTGCTCATTCATGTGTATTTGTACATGTGAGATCTGAAATGAACGTGAACGACTGTGACCTGTTTGGTGAGATAAAGGTTACTGACGCACTTGATCTAAACTTAGTCCCGCAGTCCGGCTTCACCCATTTTTTTCCTACAGATCATATTACCTGAACTTATCATGTGTCTTCCCAGGCTGTAAACAGAGAGGAGGCAGTACATTGTAAAGACGAGGCCTACAGCGTCCAAAGCCCAAACCCGAGAAGCCAACAACTAATCTGTCATGTGTACAAATACATTCCACCCCTCTGTTATCCTGATCAGACAAGGAGCTCACATGGCTCATTACAGGACGGGACGGAAATTCTCTTAAAGTGATCTACACCTCCGACATTAAATGTGACGATACGTTTCTAATGTCTAGACGGAGTGAGCCGTCTTTCTTTTTGACGAAGAAGAAGCCTGCTCCCGCCGGGGAGGTAGATTTCCGGATAAATCCCCGGGCCAGATTCTCCTCAATATATTCAGACATGGACCGGGTCTCAGCAGCGGACAAAGGGTAAAAACGCCCACGGGGAGGAGTAGCGCCAGGTATCAGGTCGATTGGGCAATCGTATGGTCTATGAGGGGGTAATGTCTCTGCTTCTCTTTTATTAAAGACATCCGCATAAGACCAATAGGGAACCTGTAGGCCGGGTAGATTGGCTGGGGTAGGAGAAGGACAGGCAGGAAGAACGGGAACTAAACAAGTCTTATGGCAGTCCTCTCCCCAGCGAAGGACTTCTCCGGTCTGCCAATCAAGCACGGGTGCATGTTTCTGGAGCCAAGGTAGGCCTAGCAAGAGGGCGTGAGAGAGTCCAGGCAGAACATGGAAGAAGATGCTTTCAGAGTGCAGCATTCCCACCTGCAGAGTTATGGATTCGGTGATGAGTTGAATGGGATGCGGTAAGAGACCCCCATCCACGGAGGCGACAGATAAGGGTACAGCCAGGGGTTTGGTGGAAATGTGGTATTTCTCTACCAGGGATAGAGAAATGAGATTTCCAGCAGCTCCAGAGTCAAGTTGAGCTAGTTCACAGAAACTGTTCTCCCCGCAGATGAGGTCTTCCGTCCTGGTTCGTCGAAGACTTTCCGGAAAGCCGTGAGAAAGGCTGGCAGGTTGGACACCAGGGAATCTCCTCTCTCCCATAGAGGATTTAGCCAAGCCAGCGCCTCCCCCGTGAGATGGGACATGAAGGCTACTTTGGCTCAGTCGGTGGAAAACTGATGTGCCAAAAGTTCGAAGTGCAGAGTGCACTGGTTAGTGAAGCCCCGTGCCTGACCGGGATCTCCGCCAAAACGAGGCGGGGCGGAGAGACGGGGACCGGGAAGGGATGCTATGGTATTGCTGTGCAGCGGCGGCGCCGGGGTAGTAAGTGTGCGAGTGGAAGCAGCTCCCGATGAGACAGTCAGTGTGTCCAGGCGAGAGTTAACACTACGCAGGTGACTCAGGATGGACTCCTGTTGGGACCTCTGACGGGAAAGTTCATGACATAGGTCCGAGAGCGAGGGAGCTTGGGTGCCACCGGGTTCCATGGCCTGAGCAAACTGTAACGGGTGTGGGAGGTGGAACCTCTGAGCTACTATACAAAGGGTAGTCCTTGTAAGGAAGCGGGTGGCTCCCAGGGAAGGCGGGTAGGTAGACACTGCAAGTGACAAGGACAGTCTCAGGGTAGAAGGGCAGGGCGGTCACAGCAAGTGACGGGGACAGTCTCTTGACAGGCGGGTGGTCACGGCAAGTGACGGGGACAGTCTCTTGACAGGCGGGTGGTCACGGCAAGTAACGGCTAAGCCTCCAGGTAGGCTAGCAGGCAGGTAGCAGGTGAGTGCTCCCAGGTGAGCGAGTAAGAGTCTCTGGACAGGCAGGTGGTCACAGCAAGTGACTGCTAAGCCTCCAGGTAGGCTAGCAGGCAGGTAGCAGGAGAGCGCTCCCAGGTGAGCGGGTGAGAGTCTCTGGACAGGCAGGTGGTCACAGCAAGTGACGGCTAAGCCTCCAGGTAGGCTAGCAGGCGGGTAGCAGGTAAGCACTCCCAGGTGAGCGCTCCCAGGTGAGCGGGTAAGAGTCTCTGGACAGGCAGGCAGGTATCTGGCAGGTAGTTCCTGGTCCGCAGGCGGACTGATCCATAGACAGACTGGCAGGTGCTGGTAGGCAGACTGTCAGACCACAGGATTGCAAGCAGGTAGACAGAAATCAGGCATATATCAGGCAGGTATCAGGCAACGGGACCTGAGGGCTGAAGCAGAGTTGAAAGGCTTTGCAACAACAGAGCTCGGGCACCTCCATTTTGGAGGAGGTGCCTTATATATGGTGAGGTCCTCCGGCCATTGGCCGGGGACTCCTTAGGACGGCGCGCGCGGCCCCTTTAAGAGAGAGGGAGCGCGCGCGCGCCCTAAGCACCTTGACCGGGAAGCAGCGTGCGCTGCCAGCAGAGCGGGAGGAAGACGCCGGGCACGGAGAGGTGAGGGGAACGGCGTCCCAGCCTAGCAGGAGGCAGGGACGCCGACGCTACAGTCGTCACGTGATTGTGGCAGCCGTCACGTGCTGGTATAACACGCTGCAATTAGAAATGGGAATCGGCACAGGAGTCACAATATAAAGTCAGTGCTGGTAGTAACACAAGAATCCAACAAGCCGAGCGTCCACACGTCGTCCAACAGCCCAACATGGATGATGAGAAGCTGCAGGACGTCACATAATCCGCGATATTCAGGCAGAGAACACAAACCGCAATGTGCTGCCACCGACATCTTCATCAGCTCAAGAGGAGGCGACTGTGTAAGAACATCACCGTTTTGTTTTCCCCCCTGAATATCGTGGATTATTAGATGACTGATGTTCTGCTACTTTTTCTTTTTGAAGTTGTCTACACACATAATGGCTGCAGAGGACTGAGAGAAAGTCCACAGGGAACAAAAGAGAAGTCGGGAACAGAAGGGGAGACGAGGGCTGAGCCACTTACACAGACAGAAAGCTGAGGAGGACATGTTATTACTCCAGGATCTGCTCCATTCATTCCTTATGTGGCATCCAAGTGCTGAGCTCGGCTTTTTCCAGAGCCCCATAGAGAATGAATGGAGCTGCAGTTGTTCCCTGACTTTCCGTTCCTTCCCGATCAGACGATGGTTCGCAGTGGTCAGACCCCACGATCAGTAAGTGATCACTGAGCCTGTGGATAAGTGATAACTAAAGTTGACAAATCCCCAGGCCCGGATGGGATACACCCGTGAGTACTGCAGGAATTAAGTAATGTCATAGATAGACCATTATTTTTAATCTTTAAAGATTCCATAATAACAGGGTCTGTACCACAGGACTGGCGTATAGCAAATGTGGTGCCAATATTCAAAAAGGGGACAGAAACCGAACTTGGAAATTATAGGCCGGTAAGCTTAACCTCTACTGTGGGAAAAATCCTGGAGGGTTTCCTAAGAGATTCTATAATAGAGTATCTGAAGAAGAATAGCCTCATGAACCATTATATCAACATGGGTTTACAAGGGACCGTTCCTGTCAGACTAATCTGATCAGTTTTTATGAGGAGGCAAGTTCTGGACTGGACCAAGGAAATGCAGTGGATGTTGTGTATATGGACTTTTCAAAAGCTTTTGATACGGTTCCACACAAAAGGTTGATACATAAAATGAGAACAATGGGGATAGGGGAAAATATATGTATGTGGGTTAAGAATTGGTTCAGTGATAGGAAACAAAGGGTGGTTATTAATGGAAAACACTCAGACTAGGTCTCATTTAACAGTGGGGTACCACAGGGGTCAGTATTGGGCCCCCTTCTTTTTAACATATTTATTAATGACCTTGTAGGGGGCATACAGAGTACTATTTCAATATTTGCAGATGACACTAAACTCTGCAGGGTAATCAATACAGAGGAGGACAATTTTATATTACAGGAGGATCTATGTAAACTAGAAGCTTGGGCTGATAAATGGCAAATGAGCTTTAATGGGGATAAATGTAAGGTAATGCACTTGGGCAGAGGAAATAAAATGTATAATTATATGCTTAATTGTAAAACACTGGATAAATCTGTCACTGAAAAAGACCTGGGTGTATTGGTGGACGACAAGCTCATGTTTAGTGGCCAGTGTCAGGCAGCTGCTGCAAAGGCAAATAAAATAATGGGATGCGTTAAAAGAGGCATAGATGCTCATGAGGAGAAGATAATTTTACCTCTATACAAGTCATTAGTGCGACCACACTTAGAATACTGTGTACAGTTCTGGTCTCCGGTGTATAAGAAAGACATAGCTGAACTAGAGCGGGTGCAGAGAAGAGCGACCAAGGTTATTAGAGGACTGGGGGGTCTGCAATACCAAGACAGGTTATTACACTTGGGGTTATTTACTGTGGAAAAACGAAGGCTTAGGGGTGATCTTATTACTATGTACAAGTATATGAGGGGACAGTACAAAGACCTTTCTACTGATCTTTTTACTCTGAGGCCAGAGACGGGGACAAGGGGGCATCTTCTACGTCTGGAGGAAAGAAGGTTTAATCATAATCACAGACGGGGATTCTTTACTGTAAGAGCAGTGAGACTATGGAGCTCTCTGCCTCATGATGTTGTAATGAGTGATTCACTAATAAAATTTAAGAAGGGCATGGATTCCTTTCTTGAAAAGTATAATATTACAGGTTGCAAAAACTAGATTCCATGATAGGGCGTTAATCCAGGGAACTAGTCTGATTGTCGTATGGAGTCGGGAAGGAATTTTTTTCCCCAATGTGGAGCTTAGTGTTTGCCACAGGGTTTTTTTTTGCCTTCCTCTGGATCAACATGTTAGGCTATGGGTTGAACTAGATGGACTTAGTCTTCCTTCAACCTTAAAAACTATGTTACTATGTATGTAACTTGTTATCTTCAGACATCCCCTCTAAGCAATGGCGCACGCCAGCAGTGAAGGCGGGAGGAGACGCTGGGTACAGGGAAGACTTTACCTCTGGGGGCCACATATAGGGCATGTGAGGGGTGGACACTTCCCGTATTCACCATTACTGAGCCCCCGCTCTGTACCGCTCTTATCTGAGTGCAGGAGACACAGCAGTCACTAATCAGCCACTCTCCGGCACTTGCAGCTGTCCGAGCTCTGCTGTGCCTGTTAGGGGTGAAGTTCGGGTCCTAGGAGGCAGCGACTATGCAGCCTGCAAAGCAGATAACAGCCCAGGTACCACGTCTCCGGATAAATCTCCACCTTGTGAGCTGCTTCTTGTGCAGCAGCCCCATGCAAGTCGCTCCGCTCTCCTCAGCCAGCTCCTGCTGAAGACTGAGCTCCTCTGCCCAATCTAGGAGCCCAATAGCCCTGATCACACCAGTGGTAGCCCAGTGCTGCTGGGGGGGGCAGGGCTAGATCCGATTTACAGATAGCAAACTAATCAGCCCTAGATATTTCTAATAGCTGCAGAGCAGGCGACATAACTCTGACCGGTGTCCTCATAGACCTCTCCTCAGCCGGGACTAATAAGAGCAGTAAGATGGCCGTCATGGGGTCCATTGTTAGATCTCGGCTGCCATAGAAACTCATCGGCACCATGATCGCGCCTCCCTCTCCGGTCTTAAGTGCCTAAATGCTGTGAAAGCCACTGACTGTGTCATATAAGGGGTTAAGCTGCCAGGATCAGGGTTGGCTCCACTGCTGGCGCCTGAGGCAGGAGCGGGACTGTGTTATACCGCCACACGACTGCCGCAGATCTTGTAAGAGTCCTGACTGCACCTGCCTGATGATAATGTGTCCTATAACGCGGGTCCTGGTACCAGACTGCCCTTTACATATTAATCACTAGCAGGGAACCAGTTACTTACAGGTTCTAGTTTCTGATGTGTTTCCAGGACCTGTAGTTATCAACATTTTACCCTTAAGGCCCAGTTATAATATTACTGCAACACTCTCACTACATATGAGGGTCCTGTACCTGTATACCTGCCCTGTGTGCGGCGCAAAAGTATATAACAAAATGTGTGTACACAAATACCTATCTCCTGAATGGTATTACTGCTAGATCTCCTGTACATAGAAATATGAGGTTCTTAGCGCACACTTTGAGCAAATTGTGCGAGCCCATCTGCCACCGTCAAGGCGACCTCTTCAGATGGGTCCCTACACTAACACTACACTAACTTACTAACTGGGACCACCATTTTTAATGTTTATTATTACTGTACTAATGCAATCAATTGTACCTGTTATAATTCATTTTTTAATTAGTTTTATAATTTTTTATTACTCTTGTGTTTATGATAATGGTATTACTAAAATCCCTATACTTAGTGTTGATCCAGAAGAAGGCAAAAACCCCAGGACACCTTCAGCCAATTTGTGTCACAGGGGAAAAATTCCTTCTTGACCCCGAGAAAAGGCGATCAGTCCTAGGACCCTGGATCAAATCTAATAATGTTATTACTAGTTATTAATAATTCTTATTAATATTACACAACTAATTGTACTGCTACTGCAGTTATTAGTATTTTAATTTAGGTTTTTGTACTTTTTATAGATTATATTTATGTCCTGCTATCTTATTACTTTGCTATTCTAACTTTTCTATAACTACTTAAAATAATCAAAACAACACTATAATTATTTTTATATTCTTACTATTATTAACATCCTGCTATCTTATTACAGTATTATTCTACTTTCCTATCACTACTAATACTACCCTATACCTAGAGTGTTGATCCAGAAGAAGGCAAAAACCCCAGGACACCTTCAGCCAATTTGTGTCACTGAGGAAAAATTCCTTCTTGACCCCGAGAAAAGGCGATCAGTCCTAGGACCCTGGATCAAACCTAATAATGTTATTATTAGTTGTATAATTAATATATTACTTATTGTACTACTGGAGTTATTTTAATTTATGTTTTTATTTTTATAAATATAGCTATTTAATATTCTTCTTATTATTAATAACCTGCTATATTTTTACATTATTATTATTCTTTCCTATCACTACTAATACTACCCTATAACTACAGTATTGATCCAGAAGAAGGCAAAAACCCCAGGACACCTTCAGCCAATTTGTGTCACAGGGGAAAAATTCCTTCTTGACCCCGAGAAAAGGCGATCAGTCCTTGGACCCTGGATCACACTGCTATTCTACCTACTACTATTACTACTGTTATTTTATTACTATTTTATTTATTTCTTACTATTATCACTAGTATTATTACTCTTATTACACTAATACTGATACACTACCACTATATTACACTATCCTGCTGTTATTTGGTGGTCTGATACTTACCAGCCGGTATTGCCGTATGTGATGTTATCGGCAGAGAGGTTCCAGCAGGATGGTCCACATGATGTTCCTCTTTCCTCTCAAATACCGGTTGATGTACTGGCGGAAGTTGGTCTGGTTCTCCTTCTTCCTTCTTGTTGTTGGGATCGGTTGTCTTCTTTTCTGGCCTTTGGCCGTCACTTCCCCCCTAGGGATCTTGATGTGGAGTTTCATCTTCTTTGCTTTCTCTTCTTTCTCTTCTTTCTCTTCTTCCTCTTCTTCCTCTTCATCCAGGTAGGCGCACAGTTCTTTTAGTGTCTTCTGTCTTAAATCCATGATGTCCAGCTTTATCTTCTTTGCTGCTTTCTCCTCTTCTTCCTTCTCTTCTTCCTCGTCTTCCTCTTCATCCAGGTACTTGCGCCGTTCTTTTAGTTCCTTGCGCCTTTCTTCCCTCTTCCTTTTCTCCCTGGCTTTATACTCTTCGATGCATCTTCTTTGGGCAATGGGGTTGGTCGGCATAAGGCGCTGGAAGAGAAGAGATGAAGTTAGGAGGCTACAAGGAAGATCCGAATACACAGCTACCTTATAGAAGAGGCCGTAGCGTTGCCCTGAGTCGTCTCACTGACCTCCTTCTTGTAGAGGGGAGAAGGGAGAAACTTCACACAATATGCCAGTCTCCTCAGCTGTTCCTCAGGACTGATGTAATCTGCAGAAAACACAACCAGATATTAGGAGCAATCCTCACCGTACAAAGAGGACGTATGTATGTTAAGACTGTCAGAAGGAGCTCACTGATGGATTCTCAGTTAACTAGTTCTGCAGCCAGCAATAGACTACAGCACAGAGGGTACAGGAGGCAAACTGTGCACAATTTTCAATAAAACTCAGAAAAATATTTACCACCAAGTATATGCATTAAAGGAAAGAAAATGTCCCCACAGATGAGTCTGTTTAATGAAAGCCCCAGAAAGCCATGTAACAAGAGTATAGAGAACGGTGAGTGAGTGATGGATACTACCTGCTCCAACGCTGGCAGAATACTCCATCCCCATGGTGTCCGCTGATATCTTCTCTTGTAGAAATGTATCCAAAATCTATAAAACCTCAGGAGGCGTCAGCAGAGGGTTTGGGGATTGGCTGATATTTCTTTGGTCTTAGAAACATTGGCTATAAATAATTCGGGGGCTCTGCTGGGGAAAGGGCAAATTGGGAAATGTGTAGGATATTTACTGTTCTGTATCTGAGCTTCATTAAAGGGGAATTATCAGATGGAACAAGTCATCCCCTTATCCCTGGGCTCGGTGATGACTGATAGATCAGTGGGGTCCGACCGCGGGAAACTCCAGCAATCACCAAAAAAGGGCAGTGACCCCCATTAGAAGTGATGGCTGGATCCTTCCAGATGGGAGATGTGATGAGTGTGGCGCCCCCCACTGGTGTCTCAGCGTATCATGTGTTGGGGAATAATGACTTCTCCTCTGGTAAATGGGCTGATTCCTGTCAGTTGTGGTCGCTGAGTGCGTGTGATGGGATGTGGCTCCGTCCATTATATTATATCACGTCTTATACCTAGAATCTCTCGCTGATCGCAGGTGTCTGTCTTCACACTCAGATGAGATGGAACAAACTGACCACATAGGAGGTTTTTTTTTTTTCAAATTCAAACCGAGCAATCCTATTGGCTGAGTATGACTGTGGTTACCATGGTGACAGAATTTTAAAGGGACAGAACATTAATAATGTATAATAGTGTATTTTATTACATATTTCACATAATAGTGGCTGATATATGGACCTGTACAGATAATACACTTCTATAACTCCTCATATTTTTCATACAGCAATTTGGTGGTGCTGCAGAGATATTTTGGGTGTAATATAACTTGTGCTGGCAATTGATCATCTATAAAGTAGTCTGGTAATGTATGTAATGGTCCTAAGATTGTGGTTTTATGTTCAATACAAATATAAATATTAATCAGACGTCACTCCCTGCTATTTGAAGGGTTTTTGTCCCTTTCCCTATGTCAGAGTAGTATCACATATAGCTCGGATACGCTGCAGCCTTCAGAACAATGAGGTCCGTTGTGGCTTTCCCCTGCACATTCGGCCATTATATAAGTGACGGCAGCTGCAATGTGTCCCTGCACGGCTGATAGCGTCGCTGTGCAGGGATTCAGTATGGTGAAGCTGGGGCTCTTTTCTTTTATGGGTCGATACAAGTCTTGTTCAGACATATAAATGTGACACCCCAGGGGGTCTGGTTGCCACAGTGATAGAGATATTACGTCTGAGAGCAGGTGGGAGGTCCTTTGGTCAGGGATCCTGTGCATGCCACACCTCCTGCCCAGTCTTGGGAGGGGAAGGACTTCCCCTATATAAACCCGGGGCTGAGGCAGGGTTAGAGAGAAAGAAGACAGAACAAGAGGAGAGAAGACAAGCAGCATAGCAAGAAACATCAGGAGCTCTGTGGGGAGCAGTGTTACAACGAGTCAGGGGCTGGCAGCTGCAGAGCTCGCCCTGACTGAGAAGATTTCTTACCGGACCCGGAGTCCGAGGCTGTGGGGACTAACTCCTACCCAGCAGCAGAAACCGTCCGGCAGAGGATTTCAGGTCCTCTGGCCCAGAAGCCCGAAGGCACGGTCACACGCGTGGGACCAGCACCGCCATCGTGGAGCGGAAGCCATTAGAAGGCCCCGAGTCACCGGCCATACGGGTGAGCACCACACGGTACACTCAGGGACGTGGGCTACTTATTCCCGCCTCTAGCAAGGTAGCCAGAAGAGTACAGTTAGTTGGGAAGGCCTACAACTCCGCCTGTCCAGGGGAGATCCCATCTGCTCAAGGACTGACCAGGCCCCTATCACTAGCAAGTACTCCGGGAGGGTCTATCTTTGTCACCAGTAAAGACCCTGAACTACACCGCACCGTCTCTGAGTGGTTCCTGCTACCCCCATCATCCACGTCGGCTGCCCTGAGGCCATACCCCTCCCGTTGGGGGTTATCCACGCTGCACCATCCTTCCACCGGCCTCAGCGGTCTGCCCTGCAGCGGCAGCTCCATAGCTGCATTCAACGGGTGGCGTAGTCACCAACCATCTACTGCTAGTACATCGCCGCTCAGTTTGACTCCCTGGGCACGGACCGGGTCGCCGCCACGAGACTACAACCCTCAAGAGATCCGGCTCCGGGTAAGCTCCCGCGTGCGCAACGCAACGCGACACAGGCCCAGGGGCGCGTCAACTTTACTTCCCCTATATAAACCCGGGGCTGAGGCAGGGTTAGAGAGAAAGAAGACAGAACAAGAGGAGAGAAGAGAAGCAGCATAGCAAGAAACATCAGGAGCTCTGTGGGGAGCAGTGTTACAACGAGTCAGGGGCTGGCAGCTGCAGAGCTCGCCCTGACTGAGAAGATTTCTTACCGGACCCGGAGTCCGAGGCTGTGGGGACTAACTCCTACCCAGCAGCAGAAACCGTCCGGCAGAGGATTTCAGGTCCTCTGGCCCAGAAGCCCGAAGGCACGGTCACACGCGTGGGACCAGCACCGCCATCGTGGAGCGGAAGCCATTAGAAGGCCCCGAGTCACCGGCCATACGGGTGAGCACCACACGGTACACTCAGGGACGTGGGCTACTTATTCCCGCCTCTAGCAAGGTAGCCAGAAGAGTACAGTTAGTTGGGAAGGCCTACAACTCCGCCTGGCCAGGGGAGATCCCATCTGCTCAAGGACTGACCAGGCCCCTATCACTAGCAAGTACTCCGGGAGGGTCTATCTTTGTCACCAGTAAAGACCCTGAACTACACCGCACCGTCTCTGAGTGGTTCCTGCTACCCCCATCATCCACGTCGGCTGCCCTGAGGCCATACCCCTCCCGTTGGGGGTTATCCACGCTGCACCATCCTTCCACCGGCCTCAGCGGTCTGCCCTGCAGCGGCAGCTCCATAGCTGCATTCAACGGGTGGCGTAGTCACCAACCATCTACTGCTAGTACATCGCCGCTCAGTTTGACTCCCTGGGCACGGACCGGGTCGCCGCCACGAGACTACAACCCTCAAGAGATCCGGCTCCGGGTAAGCTCCCGCGTGCGCAACGCAGCGCGACACAGGCCCAGGGGCGCGTCAACTTTGGCGTAGCCGGCAGGATTTCGTGCCCGCAACCACCGGGTACTGCGTGCCTGAAAAGCAAAGACTGTTCAAACTTACCAGTGGTGAAGATTCCCGCTATCCGTGGAGGTTTCCCGCCATCCGGCGCCATCTTCTACCTTCTTCCCGCCATCCGCGAAGTTTTCCCGCCATCCGGCGCCATCTTCGACCTTCTTCCCGCCATCCGTGGAGTTTTCCCGCCATTGGACGCCATCTTGAGGACGCCGCGCGGGAAGAAGAGGGGCGTGGACTCCGAAAGCGCGCGAGAACTGAAGCCCCGCCTCACGTCCGGACGTTGCGTAAGGTCCTGGAAGGAGCCCAGCAGACGCCGACGTCACCGGAGCGCGACGGAAGGTCCTCAACCCTGACGATCCACTGCGGAGCCGCGGCCTACGGAACAGGATCATCGCAAGGTAGGCCACGGTCCACTAGGGGGGAGGAAGATGTCGGATACGGAGGAGAGCTTCACTGCCTCAACCCCCGCCAGCGCCACCGCTGCTGCAGTTATGCACTTCACCATGCCCTATATCCCGGGAGCAGCTTGGCTACCCCAGTACTCAGGGGAGTCACATACCCTGCATGACTTTAGAGAAAAGCTGGATAGCCTCTTCCAGGTGTACCCCCTCACAGAAGAGCAAAAAGTGAGCATCCTGGTGGCCCAACTAACTGGGGCAGCCAAAAGGGAAGTAAAATCCTGGCCACCTGGGAGGAAGACTGTCGCAGGGATACTAACCCGGCTGAAGGACACCTTTGATACCCGCACCTCAGCCGAGATTAAGCTTAGATTCTACGGGTGCAAGAAGCGAGCGCATGAGAGTATAAGGGACTATGCACTAAACCTACAAGAGGCCCTGAGGGCCATAAAGCAGACCGACCCTGATGGGGTGGGAAACGAGGACAGGCTGTTGACTGAACAATTTATAGAGGGTTTATATTGCAATGCCCACCGAACCCAGTTGCGGGCAATGGCCTTACAGGATCCCCATCTGGACTTTGCACAGTTCAAGGACAGAGCCATCCGGGTGCTCCGAGAACCGGCACCGGGTGGCGTTGTGACCCACAGGCGCCCAGCTATCACTTACCACCAGGAGGCGGCGCCCTTGTCGGCAGGGCCTGTGGGAGCTGATGCGCAGGCTTTGGACAATGACCCGGCTCCAGACCTACGCCATCAGGTCCAAGAGCTAGCTAAGAGCGTTGCTGCGCTAACCCGAACTGTGCAGTCTTTTCAGGTTTCCACCCCAGGGAAGATCCAGCTGGCATCCGGACCGGAGGACATCCCGTGGCGTCGACCAAGGAGGACCCCACCGGCCAGAGGAAGACCCAGTGACCGATACAGCGAGGACGGACGACCCATCTGCCGCCGCTGCAATCAACCCGGACATATGGAAAGGTACTGTTCTTTAAACGGGCACAACCTGGGGTAGAGGGCCAACCCCCAGGAAAAAGATCACCAGGCCCATCGAACTGGCGCGACAGATATGTGGGAGGACGTCCAGTCTTGCCTGTGGTACTGGATGGCATTCCCATGAGTGCCCTACTGGACACCGGGTCACAGGTCACCACCATCCCGTACGTGCTCTTTAAGCAGTACTGGAATGACTCGGATATTACCCGCTACCCTGACGACGACTTGAGTATCATCGCCAGCAATGGCCAGCCCGTGCCACAGATCGGATTTAAAGAGGTGACCATCAAAATCGGTAGAGTCGAACTGGCAGCACAGGGACTGATCATTGTAGACATTGACAAACATGAGAGCCACCCAAAAATAACTCTAGGAACTAATGTAATTGAAAATTGTCTTGCAGAGGTGATTTTCCTTCTACAGCAGGTTGCCAAGAACGCCAGCTCCGGCGAGCAGCGAGTGCTCCAGAAAGAGATCCGGGCACTGATGCGACGGCAACAGGTGGAACTCTCCGGCGGTGAGATTGGTAGCGTAAGAATGTGTGACCCTTTCCCTATTGCCATGCCCCCAAAAAGTGAAATGATGATTTGGTGCCGGGCAGCTATTGGTCTGAGAGGTAGAGATTACCAGGCAATGGTAGAACCAGTTTACTCAGACAGTAGGCCCACCATTTTGACAGCACGGGGGGTGGTCAATGTACGCCATGGGAGGGTGCCCGTTCGCATAATCAATATCGGGGAGAGGGAAGTGTACCTGCCCCGGTATGCCACGCTAGCAAAATTATATGCCATCAACCAAAACTCTATACAGTCTGTGGAACCCTTGCCTCCATCTCACCCGGAGGAAGGTAACGGCTCTAAGAAAGTAATGGAGGATTGGTGTCAGCAACTACACTTGGGAACTGACTCCACTCCCTCCCACCAGAAACAGGGAGTCTACCGGGTGGTTCAAGAGTATGAGAGAGTGTTTAGTAAACACCCGTTAGACTTCGGGCGAGTCAAGGGGGTAGAACACCGCATCCCCACGGGAGATCATCCTCCCATAAAAGAGAGGTATCGACCCGTACCCCCTGCACATTACCAACACGCCAAGGGGATGCTTAGAGACATGAAGGAGGCTGGGGTAATCCGGGATAGCTGTAGCCCCTGGGCAGCCCCGCTAGTTTTAGTCAAAAAGAAAGACAACACCATGAGGATGTGTGTAGATTACCGGAAAATCAACCGTATCACACACAAGGATGCGTACCCCTTACCAAGGATAGAGGAGTCATTGGCTGCTTTAAGGTCTGCTAACTTCTTCTCTACCTTGGATCTCACTAGCGGGTACTGGCAGGTTCCTGTAGCAGAGGCGGACCGGGAGAAGACCGCATTCACCACCCCGATGCGACTTAGCGAGTTCACCTGCATGCCGTTCGGACTCTGCAACGCCCCAGGAACCTTCCAACGATTAATGGAGTGCTGTCTGGGCCACAGAAACTTCGAGACGGTCCTGTTGTACCTGGACGATGTCATCGTATACTCCAAAACTTATGAGGACCACCTGAAACACCTGGCGGAGGTGTTCGAAGCTCTGGCGAGTTACGGCCTAAAGGTGAAACCCTCCAAGTGTCACCTCCTGAAACCAAAGGTGCAGTACCTGGGACACGTGGTGAGCGCTGACGGAGTGGCTCCCGACCCCGATAAGATCACCGCAATTAAGGGATGGCCAAGCCCCTCCAGCGTAAAAGAAGTGCGGCAGTTCCTCGGGTTGGTAGGCTACTACCGAAGGTTTATTCCCGGTTTCACCAAAAAGGCAGCGCCTATGCAGGACCTCCTGATAGGCCAGTCCCGGAAGGCCAAGAACCAGAAGCCGCCCTTCAAATGGGAAGAGCTAGAAGAAGAGTCCTTCCGCCAGCTGAAGATGGCCCTCACGGGGGATGAAATCTTGGCGTACCCGGATTATAGCCAGCCCTTCATCCTCTACACCGACGCCAGTAACATCGGGCTAGGAGCCGTACTGTCCCAGATCCAGCAGGGGAAAGAACGAGTAATCGCCTACGCCAGCCGAAAACTGCGACCCACCGAAAGGAACCCCGAGAATTATAGCTCATTTAAGCTAGAGTTCCTGGCCGTGGTATGGGCAGTCACTGAGCGCTTTAAGCATTACCTTGCTTCTTCCCGGTTCACCGTGTACACGGATAACAACCCGTTGACACACCTGGACACGGCAAGACTCGGTGCCCTGGAGCAGAGGTGGATGGCCCGTCTGTCCAACTACGAGTTCATAATCAAATACCGGGCAGGGCGCTCCAATACTAACGCGGACGCCCTGTCCAGGATGCCCAACCTGCCGGACGAAGGAGAAGATCCGGAGGGGCTGGAAGAGATTGAACTCCCTGCGTTCCACCGTCATGGGACTATCCAGTATTCCCACCGGGTAAGGAGTAAGCAGGCTGCTACGTTGAACCCCTTACCTCACTACAACTGGGCGGAAACGCAAGACAGCGACCCTGCCGTCCGACTGGTGAAGGAGATGCTGACTCGGCCGGAGGCTCGCCTTGAACCAGACGCTCCGGAGGAAGCCAAACAACTATGGGCAGAGAAGAGTCGACTGTTCCTTTACAAAGGGAAGTTGTGCCGCAGAATGGTTAACTCCCGGACGCATGAATTACTCTGGCAAGTAGTGGTGCCACGAAGAGACGCAGCCATGGTGATGGAGGCATACCACGACGGAGCTGGACACTTCGGGTGGAAGAAGCTGGAGTTCCTGCTGCGCGAGCGATTCCACTGGGTAGGCATGAGGGGAACCATTGAGAAGTGGTGCAGAGACTGTGGCCCGTGCAACCTGAGAAGGAAGGACCGCGCCAGCCAGAAGACTCCCCTGCAGTCCATCGTCACCCGGCAACCGTTGGAACTGGTAGCCTTGGATCATGTAAAACTGACCCCAAGCAGAAGTGGCTACGTCTACGCGTTAACCATCGTGGATCATTACTCCCGGTTTCTGGTTGTCGTCCCCGTCAAGGACTTAACGGCTCAAACAGCAGCTAGAGCCTTCCAGCAGCACTTTTGCCGTCCACACGGGTACCCAGACCAAGTGCTGACGGACCAGGGACCTGCCTTTGAAGCGGAGGTCTTCCAGGAATTCTGCAATCTGTATGGCTGCCGGAAGATAAGGACGACACCCTACCATCCGCAGACTAATGGACTTTGTGAAAAAATGAACCAGGTGGTAATGGATCTTCTAAAAACGTTGCCCCTGGAAGAACGCAGTCTGTGGCCTGAAAAGTTGCCCGATCTGGTGGACCTATACAACCACATCCCGGTAGGTTCCACCAACTGTACCCCGGCTTACCTAATGAGGGCAAGACCTGGCAAGTTACCTGTTGACCTGGAAATGGGAGTCCTGACACCCGAGGACACTTCACCAGAAACAGACTGGGACACAGAGAGGCAGCAGCAGTACCGGAGAGTACAGGAGAGCGTGGAGCGAAGTCTCTGTCAGGCTAGGGAAAGACAAGAGAAAACTTACAACCAGTATGCTCCCGCTGTTCCCCTGGTACCCGGAGAGCAGGTCTTGAAGAGGAAGAGACGGCTCCACAAGTTGGACGACCAGTGGGAGAAGGACCCGTACACCGTACTGCCCTCAAGCCACGAAAACCCGAAGGTCTGTACCATCAGTAAAGACGGAGGGGAAACCACAGCCATTGTATCCCGGGACCACCTGAAGAAGTGTCCCGAACAACTGAGGAACCCTGAAGAGGAACAAGAAGACCATCGACCCGTAGAGGAAAGGGAAGATATGGTTAGTACCGTGCTCGGGGACTTCCCTCGGTCTTGGACTCAAGTCAATGGTGCAGTTGTGGTACCCGTACTCACCTTCCTCCAACCATCATCCCAAGAACCTACGGAGCAACCGGTAGAGCTGGAAGAACAGCCGGTCCAGGAGGCAGAAGACTCTACACAAGCAGACCCGGAAAATCAACCCTCTGCTTATAGTGAGCCTGCCATACCCCTAGTGAGCCAGAGGGCCCATAGACAGCTGCCCAGTTTACCCTTGACAGCTCCTACACCCTGTAGTTCAGGGCCAGACAGTCAGCTCCGTAGGTCCACTAGGGCCACTAGAGGCCAGCTACCCACACGTTGGAGGATCTAAATGTTTAAGCTATCTTATAATGTTTACTTGTTTATAGTTGCTTGTGTATAATTTTGTGTTTCTAGTTCTTTTTAGGAGTCCTTGGTGGATTTACCGGGAATCCTTGTACATAGTTGGAGCGTAACCCAGGATGGACTAAAGACTGTTAAGGACTCGGGGCAGGACAGGCCCCTACCTGGTTACGTCTCCCTGTTTTGGTGAAATGGACACCTTGCTTTTCAAAACTGCACCCGGTTGCGGACACGCCGTAACCATCTTATGTGTTTTTCTTATTGTATTGTTATTGTTATACCTTGTTATGTTTTTCTAAAAAAAAAAAAAAATATGTTTAGTCCCGGAGTACTAAATTTCACTAGGGGGGAATGTGACACCCCAGGGGTCTGGTTGCCACAGTGATAGAGATATTACGTCTGAGAGCAGGTGGGAGGTCCTTTGGTCAGGGATCCTGTGCATGCCACACCTCCTGCCCAGTCTTGGGAGGGGAAGGACTTCCCCTATATAAACCCGGGGCTGAGGCAGGGTTAGAGAGAAAGAAGACAGAACAAGAGGAGAGAAGAGAAGCAGCATAGCAAGAAACATCAGGAGCTCTGTGGGGAGCAGTGTTACAACGAGTCAGGGGCTGGCAGCTGCAGAGCTCGCCCTGACTGAGAAGATTTCTTACCGGACCCGGAGTCCGAGGCTGTGGGGACTAACTCCTACCCAGCAGCAGAAACCGTCCGGCAGAGGATTTCAGGTCCTCTGGCCCAGAAGCCCGAAGGCACGGTCACACGCGTGGGACCAGCACCGCCATCGTGGAGCGGAAGCCATTAGAAGGCCCCGAGTCACCGGCCATACGGGTGAGCACCACACGGTACACTCAGGGACGTGGGCTACTTATTCCCGCCTCTAGCAAGGTAGCCAGAAGAGTACAGTTAGTTGGGAAGGCCTACAACTCCGCCTGTCCAGGGGAGATCCCATCTGCTCAAGGACTGACCAGGCCCCTATCACTAGCAAGTACTCCGGGAGGGTCTATCTTTGTCACCAGTAAAGACCCTGAACTACACCGCACCGTCTCTGAGTGGTTCCTGCTACCCCCATCATCCACGTCGGCTGCCCTGAGGCCATACCCCTCCCGTTGGGGGTTATCCACGCTGCACCATCCTTCCACCGGCCTCAGCGGTCTGCCCTGCAGCGGCAGCTCCATAGCTGCATTCAACGGGTGGCGTAGTCACCAACCATCTACTGCTAGTACATCGCCGCTCAGTTTGACTCCCTGGGCACGGACCGGGTCGCCGCCACGAGACTACAACCCTCAAGAGATCCGGCTCCGGGTAAGCTCCCGCGTGCGCAACGCAGCGCGACACAGGCCCAGGGGCGCGTCATAAATATGCCTTGATTACATTGTAGAAAAGAAGGGTGACATTACAGTAGTTCCATACATTCTCAGTGTAAGATCAGTGGGGTCGGACCCCCGGCACCAGGGAGTATACAGAAGGAGCTTGTGAATGTCTTACTTTAGTGGTCTTGTAAGCTCCTCATCCCACACTTTTCCTGTATAGGACATATAGCTTTTCTGTATACATAACTCTTATGTAAAAACAACATCCTCCATGCACATTTCTGTAGGTTGCCTGATGGTTCAGGTGTAGTTACATCATTTTTTTCTACTGCCCGACCTAACAGCGTTAGCTTGCTCTTTTAGCAATCCAATTGTATTGTTTCACATTTGGGGCGATTGTGTCAGCGGCAGGTTTCATTGTGGGGTTATATAATGGGCACTATTTTTATAGGCTTATTTGGATATTAATGCCTTTGTGAATAGATACTTTGCTGCTGCCTTGCTCTTTATTATATTGTGGTGGGCAGTCTGTAGTCATATATTCAGATTTTCTGTGACTAGTTGGGCATATATATGTGAGGATTAACCATATCAGTACCTTGCAATGGTTTTGTTATTCATTGGGGCAATTGTTGCTTTTTAGTTGTTTTTTTTAACATGTCTTGTATGTTTAGTCTTTAATAAAATTCTATATTTTTGCTATTCCTTGGTGATCCCTGTCATTGCATCCTTTCTTTCTCCTTGTTTCTTTGCATCTCTATTATGTAGCTGCAGGGTTAGGGACAGCCGGTTCCTTGCAGGAATAGTTATCAGGACGGGTGCGGTTTCTGCTGTAATAACTCATTCATGTGACCCATCAGTCATCACCCGATCAGCCGGGCAATGCTCAGCACAGGCCGCCGTCATCCCACTTCTCTACATCTATTATATAGATGACGCGCCCCTGGGCCTGTGTCGCGCTGCGTTGCGCACGCGGGAGCTTACCCGGAGCCGCATCGCTTGAGGGTTGTATTCTCGTGGCGGGGACCCGGTCCGTGCCCAGGGAGTCAAACTGAGCGGCGATGTATCAGCGGTAGATGTGTACGACTACGCCACCCGTTGAATGCAGCTATGGAGCTGCCGCTGCAGGACAGTCCGCTGAGGCCGGTGGATGGATGGTGCAGCGTAGATGGTATAACCCCCAACGGGAGGGGTATGGCCTCAGGGCAGCAGATGTGGATGATGGGGGTAGCAGGAACCACTCAGAGACGGTGCGGTGTAATTCAGGGTCTTTACTGGTAACAACGATAGACCCTCCCGGAGTACTTGCTAGCGAACGGGGCCTGGTCAGTCCTTGAGCAGATGGGATCTCCCCTGGCCAGGCGGAGTTGTAGGCCTCCCAACTGGCTACCTTGCTAGAAGCGGATATAAGTAGCCCACGTCCCTGAGTGTACCGTGTGGTGCTCACCCGTATGGCCGGTGACTCGGGGCCTTCTAATGGCTTCCGCTCCACGATGGCGGTGCTGGTCCCACGCGTGTGACCGTGCCTTCGGGTTTCTGGGCCTGAGGACCTGAAATCCCCTGCCGGTCGGCTTCTGCTGCTGGGTCAGAGTTAGTCCCCACAGCCTCGGACGCCGGGTCCGGTAAGAAATCTTCTCAGTCAGGGTGAGCTCTGCAGCTGCCAGCCCCTGGCTTGTAGTAGTATTGCTCCCACTGAGCTTCTGCTGTTTCTTCCTATGCTGCTTCTCTGTCTCTACTCTCCTTGACTGACTAACCCTGCTTCAGCCCCGGGTTTACATAGGGGAAGTTCTTCCCCTCCCAAGACTGGGCAGGAGGTGTGGCATGCACAGGATCCCTGACCAAAGGACCTCCCACCTGCTCTCAGACATAACATTACATTACTGTGGAAACCAGACCCCTGGGGTGCCACATTCCCCCCTAGTAAAATTTAGTACTCCGGGACTAAACATATTTTAGAAAAACATAACAAGATATAAACAATAATAATACAATAAGAAAACACATAAAGATGGTTACGGCGTGTCCGCAACCGGGTGCAGTTTTGAAGAAAAGCAAGGTGTCCATTTCACCAAAACAGGGAGACGTAACCAGGTAGGGGTCTGTCCTACCCCGAGTCCTTAACAGTCTCTAGTCCATCCTGGGTTACGCTCCAACTATGTACAAGGATTCCCGGTAATCCACCAAGGATTCCTAAAAGTAACTGGAAGCACAAAATTATACACAAGCAACAATACACAGGTAAACATAAATAAAACAATTTATACACTTCAAATCCTCCAGCGTGCGGGTAACTGGCCTCTAGTGGCCCTAGTGGACCTACGGAGCTGACTGTCTGGCCCTGAACTACAGGGTGTAGGAGCTGTCAAGGGTAAACTGGGCAGCTGTCTACCGGCTCTTTGTCTCACTAGGGGTACGGCAGGCTCACTATAAGCAGAGGGTTGATCCTCCTGTTCTGCTTGTGTGGAGTCTTCTGCCTCCTGGACCGGCTGTTCTTCCAGCTCTACCTGTTGCTCCGTAGGTGCTTGGGATGCTGGTTGGAGGAAGGTGAGTACGGATACCACAACTGCACCATTGACTTGAGTCCAAGACCGAGGGAAGTCCCCGAGCACAGTACTAACCATATCTTCCCTTTCCTCTACGGGTCGATGGTCTTCTTGTTCCTCTTCAGGGTTCCTCAGTTGTTCGGGACACTTCTTCAGGTGGTCCCGGGATACAATGGCTGTGGTTTCCCCTCCGTCTTTACTGATGGTACAAACCTTCGGGTTCTCGTGGCTTGAGGGCAGTACGGTGTACGGGTCCTTCTTCCACTGGTCGTCCAACTTGTGGAGCCGTCTCTTCCTCTTCAAGACCTGCTCTCCGGGTACCAGGGGAACAGCGGGAGCATACTGGTTGTAAGTTTTCTCTTGTCTTTCCCTAGCCTGACAGAGACTTTGCTCCACGCTCTCCTGTACTCTCCGGTACTGCTGCTGCCTCTCTGTGTCCCAGTCTGTTTCTGGTGAAGTGTCCTCGGGTGTCAGGACTCCCATTTCCAGGTCAACAGGTAACTTACCAGGTCTTGCCCTCATTAGGTAAGCCGGGGTACAGTTGGTGGAACCTACCGGGATGTGGTTGTATAGGTCCACCAGATCGGGCAACTTCTCAGGCCACAGACTGCGTTCTTCCAGGGGCAACGTTTTTAGAAGATCCATTACCACCTGGTTCATTTTCTCACAAAGTCCATTAGTTTGCGGATGGTAGGGTGTCGTCCTTATCTTCCGGCAGCCATACAGATTGCAGAATTCCTGGAAGACCTCCGCTTCAAAGGCAGGTCCCTGGTCCGTCAGCACTCGGTCCGGGTACCCGTGTGGACGGCAAAAGTGCTGCTGGAAGGCTCTAGCTGCTGTTTGAGCCGTTAAGTCCTTGACAGGGACGACAACCAGAAACCGGGAGTAATGATCCACGATGGTTAACGCGTAGACGTAGCCACTTCTGCTTGGGGTCAGTTTTACATGATCCAAGGCTACCAGTTCCAACGGTTGCCAGGTGACGATGGACTGCAGGGGAGTCTTCTGGCTGGCGCGGTCCTTCCTTCTCAGGTTGCACGGGCCACAGTCTCTGCACCACTTCTCAATGGTTCCCCTCATGCCTACCCAGTGGAATCGCTCGCGCAGCAGGAACTCCAGCTTCTTCCACCCGAAGTGTCCAGCTCCGTCGTGGTATGCCTTCATCACCATGGCTGCGTCTCTTCGTGGCACTACTACTTGCCAGAGTAGTTCATGCGTCCGGGAGTTAACCATTCTGCGGCACAACTTCCCCTTGTAAAGGAACAGTCGACTCTTCTCTGCCCATAGTTGTTTGGCTTCCTCCTGAGCGTCTGGTTCAAGGCAAGCCTCCGGGCGAGTCAGCATCTCCTTCACCAGTCGGACGGCAGGGTCGCTGTCTTGCGTTTCCGCCCAGTTGTAGTGAGGTAAGGGGTTCAACGTAACAGCCTGCTTACTCCTTACCCGGTGGGAATACTGGATAGTCCCATGACGGTGGAACGCAGGGAGTTCAACTTCTTCCAGTCCCTCCGGATCTTCTCCTTCGTCCGGCAGGTTGGGCATCCTGGACAGGGCATCCGCGTTGGTATTGGAGCGTCCGGCCCGGTATTTGATTGTGAACTCGTAGTTGGACAGACGGGCCATCCACCTCTGCTCCAGGGCACCGAGTCTTGCCGTGTCCAGGTGTGTCAACGGGTTGTTATCCGTGTACACGGTGAACCGGGAAGAAGCGAGGTAATGCTTAAAGCGCTCGGTGACTGCCCATACTACGGCCAGGAACTCTAGCTTAAATGAGCTGTAATTCTCGGGGTTCCTTTCGGTGGGTCGCAGTTTTCGGCTGGCGTAGGCGATTACTCGTTCCTTCCCCTGCTGGATCTGGGACAGTACGGCTCCTAGCCCGATGTTACTGGCGTCGGTGTAGAGGATAAAGGGCTGGCTATAATCCGGGTACGCCAGGATTTCGTCATCCGTGAGGGCCATCTTCAGCTGGCGGAAGGACTCTTCTTCCAGCTCCTCCCATTTGAAGGGCGGCTTCTGGTTCTTGGCCTTCCGGGACTGGCCTATCAGGAGGTCCTGCATAGGTGCTGCCTTTTTGGTGAAACCGGGAATAAACCTTCGGTAGTAGCCTACCAACCCGAGGAACTGCCGCACTTCTTTTACGCTGGAGGGGCTTGGCCATTCCTTAATTGCGGTGATCTTATCAGGGTCGGGAGCCACTCCGTCAGCGCTCACCACGTGTCCCAGGTACTGCACCTTTGGTTTCAGGAGGTGACACTTGGAGGGTTTCACCTTTAGGCCGTAACTCGCCAGAGCCTCGAACACTTCCGCCAGGTGTTTCAGGTGGTCCTCATACGTCTTGGAATATACGATGACATCGTCCAGGTACAACAGGACCGTCTCGAAGTTTCTGTGGCCCAGACAACACTCCATTAGTCGTTGGAAGGTTCCTGGTGCGTTGCAGAGTCCGAACGGCATGCAGGTGAACTCGCTAAGTCCCATCGGGGTGGTGAATGCGGTCTTCTCCCGGTCCGCCTCTGCTACAGGAACCTGCCAGTACCCGCTAGTGAGATCCAAGGTAGAGAAGAAGTTAGCAGATCTTAAAGCAGCCAATGACTCCTCTATCCTTGGCAAGGGGTACGCATCCTTGTGTGTGATACGGTTGATTTTCCGGTAATCTACACACATCCTCATGGTGTTGTCTTTTTTTCTGACTAAGACTAGTGGAGCTGCCCAGGGGCTACAGCTATCCCTGATCACCCCAGCCTCCTTCATGTCTCTAAGCATCCCCTTGGCGTGTTGGTAGTGGGCAGGGGGTACGGGTCGATACCTCTCTTTTATAGGAGGATGGTCTCCCGTGGGGATGTGGTGTTCTACCCCCTTGACTCGCCCGAAGTCTAACGGGTGTTTACTGAACACTCTCTCGTACTCTTGAACCACCCGATAGACTCCTTGTTTCTGGTGTGCGGGAGTGGAGTCAGTACCCAGATGTAGTTGCTGACACCAGTCCTCCATGTTTTTCTTAGAGCCGTTACCTTCCTCCGGGTGAGATGGAGGCAAGGGTTCCACAGATTGTATAGAATTTTGGTTAATGGTATATAATTTGGCTAGCGTGGCATACCGGGGCAGGTACACTTCCCTCTCCCCGATATTTATTATGCGAACGGGCACCCTCCCATGGCGTACATCAACCACCCCCCGTGCTGTCAAAATGGTGGGCCTACTGTCCGAGTAAACTGGTTCTACCATTGCCTGGTAATCTCTACCTCTCAGACCAATAGCTGGCCGGCACCAAATCATCATTTCACTTTTTGGGGGCATGGCAATAGGAAAAGGGTCACACATTCTTACGCTACCAATCTCACCGCCGGAGAGTTCCACCTGTTGCCGTCGCATCAGTGCCCGGATCTCTTTCTGGAGCACCCGCTGCTCGCCGGAGCTGGCGTTCTTGGCAACCTGCTGTAAAAGGAAAATCACCTCTGCAAGACAATTTTCAATTACATTAGTTCCTAGAGTTATTTTTGGGTGACTCTCATGTTTGTCAATATCTACAATGATCAGTCCCTGTGCTGCCAGTTCGACTCTACCGATTTTGATGGTCACCTCTTTAAATCCGATCTGTGGCACGGGCTGGCCATTGCTGGCGATGATACTCAAGTCGTCGTCAGGGTAGCGGGTAATATCCGAGTCATTCCAGTACTGCTTAAAGAGCACGTACGGGATGGTGGTGACCTGTGACCCGGTGTCCAGTAGGGCACTCATGGGAATGCCATCCAGTACCACAGGCAAGACTGGACGTCCTCCCACATATCTGTCGCGCCAGTTCGATGGGCCTGGTGATCTTTTTCCTGGGGGTTGGCCCTCTACCCCAGGTTGTGCCCGTTTAAAGAACAGTACCTTGCCATATGTCCGGGTTGATTGCAGCGGCGGCAGATGGGTCGTCCGTCCTCGCTGTATCGGTCACTGGGTCTTCCTCTGGCCGGTGGGGTCCTCCTTGGTCGACGCCACGGGATGTCCTCCGGTCCGGATGCCAGCTGGATCTTCCCTGGGGTGGAAGCCTGTAAAGACTGCACAGTTCGGGTTAGCGCAGCAACGCTCTTAGCTAGCTCTTGGACCTGATGGTGTAGGTCTGGAGCCGGGTCATTGTCCAAAGCCTGCGCATCAGCTCCCACAGGCCCTGCCGACAAGGGCGCCGCCTCCTGGTGGTAAGTGATAGCAGGGCGCTTGTGGGTCACAACGCCACCCGGTGCCGGTTCTCGAAGCACC
The DNA here is from genome assembly GCF_046119375.1 of Phyllobates terribilis. NCBI lineage: Eukaryota > Metazoa > Chordata > Amphibia > Anura > Dendrobatidae > Phyllobates > Phyllobates terribilis. The sequence goes on from NW_027363318.1 coordinate 363,505, forward strand.
CGGATGGCTCTGTCCTTGAACTGTGCAAAGCCCAGATGGGGATCCTGTAAGGCCATTGCCCGCAACTGGGTTCGGTGGGTATTACAATACAGTCCCTCTATAAACTGTTCGGTCAACAGCCTGTCCTCGTTTCCCACTCCATCAGGGTCGGTCTGCTTAATGGCCCTCAGGGCCTCTTGTAGGTTTAGTGCATAGTCCCTTATACTCTCATGCGCTCGCTGCTTGCACCCGTAGAATCTAAGCTTAATCTCGGCTGAGGTGCGGGTATCAAAGGTGTCCTTCAGCCGGGTTAGTATCCCTGCGACAGTCTTCCTCCCAGGTGGCCAGGATTTTACTTCCATTTTGGCTGCCCCGGTTAGTTGGGCCACCAGGATGCTCACTTTTTGCTCTTCTGTGAGGGGGTACACCTGGAAGAGGCTATCCAGCTTTTCTCTAAAGTCATGCAGGGTATGTGACTCCCCTGAGTACTGGGGTAGCCAAGCTGCTCCCGGGATATAGGGCATGGTGAAGGGCATAACTGCAGCAGCGGTAGCGCTGGCGGGGGTTGAGGCAGTGAAGCTCTCCTCCGTATCCGACATCTTCCTCCCCCCTAGTGGACCGTGGCCTACCTTGCGATGATCCTCTTCCGTAGGCCGCGGCTCCGCAGTGGATCGTCAGGGTTGAGGACCTTCCGTCGCGCTCCTGTGACGTCGGCGTCTGCTGGGCTCCTTCCAGGACCTTACGCAACGTCCGGACGTGAGGCGGGGCTTCAGTTCTCGCGCGCTTTCGGAGTCCACGCCCCTCTTCTTCCCGCGCGGCGTCCTCAAGATGGCGTCCAATGGCGGGAAAACTCCACGGATGGCGGGAAGAAGGCAGAAGATGGCGCCGGATGGCGGGAAACTTCACCGATGGCGGGAAGAAGGCTGAAGATGGCGCCGGATGGCGGGAATCTTCACCACAGGTAAGTTTGAAAAGTCTCTTTTTCAGGCACGCAGTACCCGGTGGTTGCGGGCACGAAATCCTGCCGACTACGCCAAAGTTGACGCGCCCCTGGGCCTGTGTCGCGCTGCGTTGCGCACGCGGGAGCTTACCCGGAGCCGGATCGCTTGAGGGTTGTAGTCTCGTGGCGGGGACCCGGTCCGTGCCCAGGGAGTCAAACTGAGCGGCGATGTATCAGCGGTAGATGTGTACGACTACGCCACCCGTTGAATGCAGCTATGGAGCTGCCGCTGCAGGACAGTCCGCTGAGGCCGGTGGATGGATGGTGCAGCGTAGATGGTATAACCCCCAACGGGAGGGGTATGGCCTCAGGGCAGCAGATGTGGATGATGGGGGTAGCAGGAACCACTCAGAGACGGTGCGGTGTAATTCAGGGTCTTTACTGGTAACAACGATAGACCCTCCCGGAGTACTTGCTAGCGAACGGGGGCCTGGTCAGTCCTTGAGCAGATGGGATCTCCCCTGGCCAGGCGGAGTTGTAGGCCTCCCAAACTGACTGTACTCTTCTGGCTACCTTGCTAGAAGCGGATATAAGTAGCCCACGTCCCTGAGTGTACCGTGTGGTGCTCACCCGTATGGCCGGTGACTCGGGGCCTTCTAATGGCTTCCGCTCCACGATGGCAGTGCTGGTCCCACGCGTGTGACCGTGCCTTCGGGTTTCTGGGCCTGAGGACCTGAAATCCCCTGCCGGTCGGCTTCTGCTGCTGGGTCAGAGTTAGTCCCCACAGCCTCGGACGCCGGGTCCGGTAAGAAATCTTCTCAGTCAGGGCGAGCTCTGCAGCTGCCAGCCCCTGGCTTGTAGTAGTATTGCTCCCACTGAGCTTCTGCTGTTTCTTCCTATGCTGCTTCTCTGTCTCTACTCTCCTTGACTGACTAACCCTGCTTCAGCCCCGGGTTTACATAGGGGAAGTTCTTCCCCTCCCAAGACTGGGCAGGAGGTGTGGCATGCACAGGATCCCTGACCAAAGGACCTCCCACCTGCTCTCAGACATAACATTACATTACTGTGGAAACCAGACCCCTGGGGTGCCACATTGACACTCCACAACTGCTCCTTCTCTTCAGAATTCAGAAAGATTTATTTTTTTATTTTTTTATTTCCGCAGCCATGCAGTGACGCTAGGTAGGTGCAGAGCTAAAGGGAAACCCACCTCAGAAGAAAATTCTAGGGTCCTGATCACTAGAGATGAGAGCTTAAAGGGAATCTGTCACTAGGTTTTTGCCATATATTCCGAGAGCAGCATGATGTAGAGACAGAGACCCTGATTCCAGCGATGTGTCACTTTCTGGGCTGCTTGCTGGTGTTTTGATAAAATCTTTGTTTTATCAGTAGGAGGTTGTGACTAGAAGACTAGTAAACCTGCAACCAGGTATCCCTCATTTTTCAGGAGTGGTCCAAATTAAATAAAAAAGCGGTCTATAGGGCGCTAAAAGAATGAACACTAGAAGTGAAAAAAATTTTAGGACTAAAAAATAAATTTAATGAGCCCTTTCCACAAAGCGTTTCGATAGTGAACTATCTTCCTCAGGTGGTACATGGCGCGCTTTTTCTCCCTTTCTCTTTTCTCATTTTTCACAAAGTCTGTATAGCAGCCTTCTGCCTATGCACAGTGTACACAGAAAGCTGCCAATCAGTGGTGCAGCCGGTTATATGGAGCTCAGCATTCAGAGCACTGCTAGATCTGCAGTAGATAAAACTAAAATTTATCAAAACTGCAGCGAAATAAGGGACACATTTCTGGAATCAGGTTTCTGCCCTTACATCATGCAGATGGGATAGCAAAACCTGGTGGCAGATTCCATTTTAGAGCCATCGGATATTACCTTGTGACCTCTCAAAGGGGAACTTGATGTCTAGGATGGTTATTATTTCCAAACCATTACAAAATGTCATGTGTCTCTTGATGCGGGATAACTTGTATGTAATGTGTTGTATGTTAGGTCTATGAACAGTACAAGTCCTTCAGTATAGGGTTACCTGAGAAGCGTACCCAGCATGAAGCAGGACTTGTATTATGTTTTGTCAGGGATGATTAATGTCTGAGTGCTTTATGCTGCGTTCTGCAGTCATCTCTCTGCCATCCTCCGTACACCCATCGCCGTCCTGTTCTCACACTTCTTTATTTGGCTTTTTTCTTGTGGTCGTAATATGGAGCATGTTGTATCCATAAAGCGGTCAGATTTGCCGGACCTCATGCTGTTCTGCCGAATCAGACCTAGATCATTATTGGGGGCTGGGGCACCTCCAATTCAAGATGGTAGACAAATCATGTCTTGTGAGACTGCACGCTCCAGCACCCACAATACTGGAGCATCGGTTAGGTTTACACATATCCACCTGTTGTGTTTTCTTTTGGGACACAGCAGTTTGTAGAATTGTCATCATTAATGTTTTCTTTTTTTTATCTTTCCAGTATTACTGAAATTCAGAAAGATGTGGAGTACAGACTGCCAATCACCTTTAAGAACTTCACCATCAGCATCAATATGTAAGTGACACGGGGTGCTATTGTCTTAGTTGAGAGATTACGTTGCATTTCTTGGGGTTATTAAATGTGAACCTAATGGGAATTAAAGGGATTGTCCTCTACTTTGATATTGATAACATCAGCATTGGGTATCAATATCAAATCGATGGGGTTTTGACAGCCCCCCAGAGAGGGAGCCGCATGCTCCTATTCACTTGTGAAGATGGCCCCCACTCATAGGCGGATTATAATGAGGGCAATCCGGGCGACCGCCCAGGGCCCCGAGCCTGCAGAGGGCCCGCGGCTCCGGGGCGGGGTGTCTAATGCCGGATTGCCCTCATTATATGTGCGGGCCGCCGCGGCACATACCGGTAGCAGTGGCGGGAGGGGGGGCCCGGGAGGAGCTCCCCCAGCAGCAGCCGCCGCTACTTCTTCATCGGCCGGGCCAGCACTGCAGCAGTTAACTTCCCTGTGCTGGCCCGGCCGCGTCACTGCTAGGAGACACAGCCCTGTGCGCGGCCGTGTTTCCTAGCTGTGACGTCACGCAGTGCGCGCCCGACCTGCACTGCTACTTACCACGGGAGAGGAGCAGGAGCCGGGAGGACTGGAGCCGAGCCGGGGGATGGTGAGTGAGTGTGTGTGTGTGTGTGTGTGTGTGTGTGTGTGTGTATGTATGTATGTGTGTGTGTGTATGTATGTGTGTGTGTGTGTATGTGTGTGTGTGTGTGTGTATGTGTGTGTGTGTGTATGTGTGTGTGTGTGGGCAGATGTCATTGTGTGATGTCTGTTTGTGTGTGTATGTGTGACACCCCAGGGGTCTGGTTGCCACAGTGATAGAGATATTACGTCTGAGAGCAGGTGGGAGGTCCTTTGGTCAGGGATCCTGTGCATGCCACACCTCCTGCCCAGTCTTGGGAGGGGAAGGACTTCCCCTATATAAACCCGGGGCTGAGGCAGGGTTAGTGAGAAAGAAGACAGAACAAGAGTAGAGAAGAGAAGCAGCATAGCAAGAAACATCAGGAGCTCTGTGGGGAGCAGTGTTACAACGAGTCAGGGGCTGGCAGCTACAGAGCTCGCCCTGACTGAGAAGATTTCTTACCGGACCCGGAGTCCGAGGCTGTGGGGACTAACTCCTACCCAGCAGCAGAAACCGTCCGGCAGAGGATTTCAGGTCCTCTGGCCCAGAAGCCCGAAGGCACGGTCACACGCGTGGGACCAGCACCGCCATCGTGGAGCGGAAGCCATTAGAAGGCCCCGAGTCACCGGCCATACGGGTGAGCACCACACGGTACACTCAGGGACGTGGGCTACTTATTCCCGCCTCTAGCAAGGTAGCCAGAAGAGTACAGTTAGTTGGGAAGGCCTACAACTCCGCCTGGCCAGGGGAGATCCCATCTGCTCAAGGACTGACCAGGCCCCAATTGCTAGCAAGTACTCCGGGAGGGTCTATCGTTGCTACCAGTAAAGACCCTGAATTACACCGCACCGTCTCTGAGTGGTTCCTGCTACCCCCATCATCCACATCCGCTGCCCTGAGGCCATACCCCTCCCGTTGGGGGTTATACCATCTACGCTGCACCATCCATCCACCGGCCTCAGCGGACTGTCCTGCAGCGGCAGCTCCATAGCTGCATTCAACGGGTGGCGTAGTCGTTCTACATCTACCGCTGTTACCTCGCCGCTCAGTTTGACTCCCTGGGCACGGACCGGGTCACCGCCACGAGACTACAACCCTCAAGAGATCCGGATCCGGGTAAGCTCCCGCGTGCGCAACGCAGCGCGACACAGGCCCAGGGGCGCGTCAACTTTGGCGTAGTCGGCAGGATTTCGTGCCCGCAACCACCGGGTACTGCGTGCCTGAAAAGCAAAGACTGTTCAAACTTACCAGTGGTGAAGATTCCCGCTATCCGTGGAGGTTTCCCGCCATCCGGCGCCATCTTCGACCTTCTTCCCGCCATCCGTGGAGTTTTCCCGCCATTGGACGCCATCTTGAGGACGCCGCGCGGGAAGAAGAGGGGCGTGGACTCCGAAAGCGCGCGAGAACTGAAGCCCCGCCTCACGTCCGGACGTTGCGTAAGGTCCTGGAAGGAGCCCAGCAGACGCCGACGTCACCGGAGTGCGACGGAAGGTCCTCAACCCTGACGATCCACTGCGGAGCCGCGGCCTACGGAACAGGATCATCGCAAGGTAGGCCACGGTCCACTAGGGGGGAGGAAGATGTCGGATACGGAGGAGAGCTTCACTGCCTCAACCCCCGCCAGCGCCACCGCTGCTGCAGTTATGCCCTTCACCATGCCCTATATCCCGGGAGCAGCTTGGCTACCTCAGTACTCAGGGGAGTCACATACCCTGCATGACTTTAGAGAAAAGCTGGATAGCCTCTTCCAGGTGTACCCCCTCACAGAAGAGCAAAAAGTGAGCATCCTGGTGGCCCAACTAACTGGGGCAGCCAAAAGGGAAGTAAAATCCTGGCCACCTGGGAGGAAGACTGTCGCAGGGATACTAACCCGGCTGAAGGACACCTTTGATACCCGCACCTCAGCCGAGATTAAGCTTAGATTCTACGGGTGCAAGCAGCGAGCGCATGAGAGTATAAGGGACTATGCACTAAACCTACAAGAGGCCCTGAGGGCCATAAAGCAGACCGACCCTGATGGGGTGGGAAACGAGGACAGGCTGTTGACTGAACAATTTATAGAGGGTTTATATTGCAATGCCCATCGAACCCAGTTGCGGGCAATGGCCTTACAGGATCCCCATCTGGACTTTGCACAGTTCAAGGACAGAGCCATCCGGGTGCTCCGAGAACCGGCACCGGGTGGCGTTGTGACCCACAGGCGCCCAGCTATCACTTACCACCAGGAGGCGGCGCCCTTGTCGGCAGGGCCTGTGGGAGCTGATGCGCAGGCTTTGGACAATGACCCGGCTCCAGACCTACGCCATCAGGTCCAAGAGCTAGCTAAGAGCGTTGCTGCGCTAACCCGAACTGTGCAGTCTTTACAGGTTTCCACCCCAGGGAAGATCCAGCTGGCATCCGGACCGGAGGACATCCCGTGGCGTCGACCAAGGAGGACCCCACCGGCCAGAGGAAGACCCAGTGACCGATACAGCGAGGACGGACGACCCATCTGCCGCCGCTGCAATCAACCCGGACATATGGAAAGGTACTGTTCTTTAAACGGGCACAACCTGGGGTAGAGGGCCAACCCCCAGGAAAAAGATCACCAGGCCCATCGAACTGGCGCGACAGATATGTGGGAGGACGTCCAGTCTTGCCTGTGGTACTGGATGGCATTCCCATGAGTGCCCTACTGGACACCGGGTCACAGGTCACCACCATCCCGTACGTGCTCTTTAAGCAGTACTGGAATGACTCGGATATTACCCGCTACCCTGACGACGACTTGAGTATCATCGCCAGCAATGGCCAGCCCGTGCCACAGATCGGATTTAAAGAGGTGACCATCAAAATCGGTAGAGTCGAACTGGCAGCACAGGGACTGATCATTGTAGACATTGACAAACATGAGAGCCACCCAAAAATAACTCTAGGAACTAATGTAATTGAAAATTGTCTTGCAGAGGTGATTTTCCTTCTACAGCAGGTTGCCAAGAACGCCAGCTCCGGCGAGCAGCGAGTGCTCCAGAAAGAGATCCGGGCACTGATGCGACGGCAACAGGTGGAACTCTCCGGCGGTGAGATTGGTAGCGTAAGAATGTGTGACCCTTTCCCTATTGCCATGCCCCCAAAAAGTGAAATGATGATTTGGTGCCGGGCAGCTATTGGTCTGAGAGGTAGAGATTACCAGGCAATGGTAGAACCAGTTTACTCAGACAGTAGGCCCACCATTTTGACAGCACGGGGGGTGGTCAATGTACGCCATGGGAGGGTGCCCGTTCGCATAATCAATATCGGGGAGAGGGAAGTGTACCTGCCCCGGTATGCCACTCTAGCAAAATTATATACCATCAACCAAAACTCTATACAATCTGTGGAACCCTTGCCTCCATCTCACCCGGAGGAAGGTAACGGCTCTAAGAAAACAAAGGAGGACTGGTGTCAGCAACTACATTTGGGTACTGACTCCACTCCCTCACATCAGAAACAGGGAGTCTACCGGGTGGTTCAAGAGTATGAGAGAGTGTTTAGTAAACACCCGTTAGACTTCGGGCGAGTCAAGGGGGTAGAACACCGCATCCCCACGGGAGATCATCCTCCCATAAAAGAGAGGTATCGACCCGTACCCCCTGCACATTACCAACACGCCAAGGGGATGCTTAGAGACATGAAGGAGGCTGGGGTAATCCGGGATAGTTGTAGCCCCTGGGCAGCCCCGCTAGTTTTAGTCAAAAAGAAAGACAACACCATGAGGATGTGTGTAGATTACCGGAAAATCAACCGTATCACACACAAGGATGCGTACCCCTTACCAAGGATAGAGGAGTCATTGGCTGCTTTAAGGTCTGCTAACTTCTTCTCTACCTTGGATCTCACTAGCGGGTACTGGCAGGTTCCTGTAGCAGAGGCGGACCGGGAGAAGACCGCATTCACCACCCCGATGGGACTTAGCGAGTTCACCTGCATGCCGTTCGGACTCTGCAATGCCCCAGGAACCTTCCAACGATTAATGGAGTGCTGTCTGGGCCACAGAAACTTCGAGACGGTCCTGTTGTACCTGGACGATGTCATCGTATACTCCAAAACTTATGAGGACCACCTGAAACACCTGGCGGAGGTGTTCGAAGCTCTGGCGAGTTACGGCCTAAAGGTGAAACCCTCCAAGTGTCACCTCCTGAAACCAAAGGTGCAGTACCTGGGACACGTGGTGAGCGCTGACGGAGTGGCTCCCGACCCCGATAAGATCACCGCAATTAAGGGATGGCCAAGCCCCTCCAGCGTAAAAGAAGTGCGGCAGTTCCTCGGGTTGGTAGGCTACTACCGAAGGTTTATTCCCGGTTTCACCAAAAAGGCAGCGCCTATGCAGGACCTCCTGATAGGCCAGTCCCGGAAGGCCAAGAACCAGAAGCCGCCCTTCAAATGGGAAGAGCTAGAAGAAGAGTCCTTCCGCCAGCTGAAGATGGCCCTCACGGGGGATGAAATCTTGGCGTACCCGGATTATAGCCAGCCCTTCATCCTCTACACCGACGCCAGTAACATCGGGCTAGGAGCCGTACTGTCCCAGATCCAGCAGGGGAAAGAACGAGTAATCGCCTACGCCAGCCGAAAACTGCGACCCACCGAAAGGAACCCCGAGAATTATAGCTCATTTAAGCTAGAGTTCCTGGCCGTGGTATGGGCAGTCACTGAGCGCTTTAAGCATTACCTTGCTTCTTCCCGGTTCACCGTGTACACGGATAACAACCCGTTGACACACCTGGACACGGCAAGACTCGGTGCCCTGGAGCAGAGGTGGATGGCCCGTCTGTCCAACTACGAGTTCATAATCAAATACCGGGCAGGGCGCTCCAATACTAACGCAGACGCCCTGTCCAGGATGCCCAACCTGCCGGATGAAGGAGAAGATCCGGAGGGACTGGAAGAGATTGAACTCCCTGCGTTCCACCGTCATGGGACTATCCAGTATTCCCACCGGGTAAGGAGTAAGCAGGCTGCTACGTTGAACCCCTTACCTCACTACAACTGGGCGGAAACGCAAGACAGCGACCCTGCCGTCCGACTGGTGAAGGAGATGCTGACTCGGCCGGAGGCTCGCCTTGAACCAGACGCTCCGGAGGAAGCCAAACAACTATGGGCAGAGAAGAGTCGACTGTTCCTTTACAAAGGGAAGTTGTGCCGCAGAATGGTTAACTCCCGGACGCATGAATTACTCTGGCAAGTAGTGGTGCCACGAAGAGACGCAGCCATGGTGATGGAGGCATACCACGACGGAGCTGGACACTTCGGGTGGAAGAAGCTGGAGTTCCTGCTGCGCGAGCGATTCCACTGGGTAGGCATGAGGGGAACCATTGAGAAGTGGTGCAGAGACTGTGGCCCGTGCAACCTGAGAAGGAAGGACCGCGCCAGCCAGAAGACTCCCCTGCAGTCCATCGTCACCCGGCAACCGTTGGAACTGGTAGCCTTGGATCATGTAAAACTGACCCCAAGCAGAAGTGGCTACGTCTACGCGTTAACCATCGTGGATCATTACTCCCGGTTTCTGGTTGTCGTCCCCGTCAAGGACTTAACGGCTCAAACAGCAGCTAGAGCCTTCCAGCAGCACTTTTGCCGTCCACACGGGTACCCAGACCAAGTGCTGACGGACCAGGGACCTGCCTTTGAAGCGGAGGTCTTCCAGGAATTCTGCAATTTGTATGGCTGCCGGAAGATAAGGACGACACCCTACCATCCGCAGACTAATGGACTTTGTGAAAAAATGAACCAGGTGGTAATGGATCTTCTAAAAACGTTGCCCCTGGAAGAACGCAGTCTGTGGCCTGAAAAGTTGCCCGATCTGGTGGACCTATACAACCACATCCCGGTAGGTTCCACCAACTGTACCCCGGCTTACCTAATGAGGGCAAGACCTGGCAAGTTACCTGTTGACCTGGAAATGGGAGTCCTGACACCCGAGGACACTTCACCAGAAACAGACTGGGACACAGAGAGGCAGCAGCAGTACCGGAGAGTACAGGAGAGCGTGGAGCGAAGTCTCTGTCAGGCTAGGGAAAGACAAGAGAAAACTTACAACCAGTATGCTCCCGCTGTTCCCCTGGTACCCGGAGAGCAGGTCTTGAAGAGGAAGAGACGGCTCCACAAGTTGGACGACCAGTGGGAGAAGGACCCGTACACCGTACTGCCCTCAAGCCACGAAAACCCGAAGGTCTGTACCATCAGTAAAGACGGAGGGGAAACCACAGCCATTGTATCCCGGGACCACCTGAAGAAGTGTCCCGAACAACTGAGGAACCCTGAAGAGGAACAAGAAGACCATCGACCCGTAGAGGAAAGGGAAGATATGGTTAGTACCGTGCTCGGGGACTTCCCTCGGTCTTGGACTCAAGTCAATGGTGCAGTTGTGGTACCCGTACTCACCTTCCTCCAACCATCATCCCAAGAACCTACGGAGCAACCGGTAGAGCTGGAAGAACAGCCGGTCCAGGAGGCAGAAGACTCTACACAAGCAGACCCGGAAAATCAACCCTCTGCTTATAGTGAGCCTGCCATACCCCTAGTGAGCCAGAGGGCCCATAGACAGCTGCCCAGTTTACCCTTGACAGCTCCTACACCCTGTAGTTCAGGGCCAGACAGTCAGCTCCGTAGGTCCACTAGGGCCACTAGAGGCCAGCTACCCGCACGTTGGAGGATCTAAATGTTTAAGCTATCTTATAATGTTTACTTGTTTATAGTTGCTTGTGTATAATTTTGTGTTTCTAGTTCTTTTTAGGAGTCCTTGGTGGATTTACCGGGAATCCTTGTACATAGTTGGAGCGTAACCCAGGATGGACTAAAGACTGTTAAGGACTCGGGGCAGGACAGGCCCCTACCTGGTTACGTCTCCCTGTTTTGGTGAAATGGACACCTTGCTTTTCAAAACTGCACCCGGTTGCGGACACGCCGTAACCATCTTATGTGTTTTTCTTATTGTATTGTTATTGTTATACCTTGTTATGTTTTTCTAAAAAAAAAAAAAAAAAATATGTTTTTAGTCCCGGAGTACTAAATTTCACTAGGGGGGAATGTGACACCCCAGGGGTCTGGTTGCCACAGTGATAGAGATATTACGTCTGAGAGCAGGTGGGAGGTCCTTTGGTCAGGGATCCTGTGCATGCCACACCTCCTGCCCAGTCTTGGGAGGGGAAGGACTTCCCCTATATAAACCCGGGGCTGAGGCAGGGTTAGTGAGAAAGAAGACAGAACAAGAGTAGAGAAGAGAAGCAGCATAGCAAGAAACATCAGGAGCTCTGTGGGGAGCAGTGTTACAACGAGTCAGGGGCTGGCAGCTACAGAGCTCGCCCTGACTGAGAAGATTTCTTACCGGACCCGGAGTCCGAGGCTGTGGGGACTAACTCCTACCCAGCAGCAGAAACCGTCCGGCAGAGGATTTCAGGTCCTCTGGCCCAGAAGCCCGAAGGCACGGTCACACGCGTGGGACCAGCACCGCCATCGTGGAGCGGAAGCCATTAGAAGGCCCCGAGTCACCGGCCATACGGGTGAGCACCACACGGTACACTCAGGGACGTGGGCTACTTATTCCCGCCTCTAGCAAGGTAGCCAGAAGAGTACAGTTAGTTGGGAAGGCCTACAACTCCGCCTGGCCAGGGGAGATCCCATCTGCTCAAGGACTGACCAGGCCCCAATTGCTAGCAAGTACTCCGGGAGGGTCTATCGTTGCTACCAGTAAAGACCCTGAATTACACCGCACCGTCTCTGAGTGGTTCCTGCTACCCCCATCATCCACATCCGCTGCCCTGAGGCCATACCCCTCCCGTTGGGGGTTATACCATCTACGCTGCACCATCCATCCACCGGCCTCAGCGGACTGTCCTGCAGCGGCAGCTCCATAGCTGCATTCAACGGGTGGCGTAGTCGTTCTACATCTACCGCTGTTACCTCGCCGCTCAGTTTGACTCCCTGGGCACGGACCGGGTCACCGCCACGAGACTACAACCCTCAAGAGATCCGGATCCGGGTAAGCTCCCGCGTGCGCAACGCAGCGCGACACAGGCCCAGGGGCGCGTCATATGTCTGTGTGTGTGTGTGTAGGCAGATGTCATTGTGTGATGTCTGTGTGTGTGTGTGTGTGTGGGCAGATGTCATTGTGTGATGTCTGTTTGTGTGTGGGGGGGGGTAGATGTCATTGTGTGATGTATGTTTGTGTGTGTGTGTGGGCAGATGTCATTGTGTGATGTCTGTTTGTGTGATGTCTTTGTGTGTGTGTGTGGGCAGATGTCATTGTGTGATGTCTGTTTGTGTGTGTGTGTGTGTGTGTGTGTGTGTGGGCAGATGTCATTGTGTGATGTCTGTTTGTGTGTGTGTAGGCAGATGTCATTGTGTGATGTCTGTTTGTGTGTGTGGGGGCAGATGTCATTGTGTGATGTCTGTGTGTGTGTGGGGGGGGGCAGATGTCATTGTGTGATGTCTGTTTGTGTGTGTGTGTGGGCAGATATCATTGTGTGATGTCTGTTTGTGTGTGTGTGTGTGTGTGTGGGCAGATGTCATTGTGTGATGTCTGTTTGTGTGTGTGGGCAGATGTCATTGTGTGATGTCTGTTTGTGTGTGTGTGTGGGCAGATGTCATTGTGTGATGTCTGTTTGTGTGTGTGTGTGGGCAGATGTCATTGTGTGATGTCTGTGTGTGTGGGGGGGCAGATGTCATTGTGTGATGTCTGTTTGTGTGATGTGTGTGTGTGTGGGCAGATGTCATTGTGTGATGTCTGTTTGTATGTGTGTGTGTGGGGGGTAGATGTCATTGTGTGATGTCTGTTTGTGTGTGTGTGTGTGTGTGGGCAGATGTCATTGTGTGATGTCTGTTTGTGTGTGTGGGGGGGGGGCAGATGTCATTGTGTGATGTCTGTGTGTGTGTGGGGGCAGATGTCATTGTGTGATGTCTGTTTGTGTGTGTGTATGTTTGTGTGTGTGTGTGTATGGGCAGATGTCATTGTATGATGTCTGTTTGTATGTGTGTGTGTGTGTGTGTGTGTGGGCAGATGTCATTGTGTGATGTCTGTTTGTGTGTGTGTGGGCAGATGTCATTGTGTGATGTCTGTTTGTGTGTGTGTGTTTGTGTGTGGGCAGATGTCATTGTGTGATGTCTGTTTGTGTGTGTGTGTGGGCAGATGTCATTGTGTGATGTCTGTTTGTGTGTGTGTGTGGGCAGATGTCATTGTGTGATGTGTGTGTGTGTGTGTGTGTGTGTGTGTGTGTGGGCAGATGTCATTGTGTGATGTCTGTTTGTATGTGTGTGTGTGTGTGTGTGTGTGTGGGCAGGTGTGTGTGTGTGTGATGTCTGTTTGTGTGTGTGTGTGTGTGGGCAGATGTCATTGTGTGATGTCTGTTTGTGTGTGTGTGTGGGCAGATGTCATTGTGTGATGTGTGTGTGTGTGTGTGTGGGCAGATGTCATTGTGTGATGTCTGTTTGTGTGTGTGTGGGGGGGGGCAGATGTCATTGTGTGATGTCTGTGTGTGTGTGGGGGCAGATGTCATTGTGTGATGTCTGTTTGTGTGGTGTGTGTGTGTGGGCAGATGTCATTGTGTGATGTCTGTTTGTGTGTGTGTATGTCTGTGTGTGTGTGTGTGTGTGTGTGTGGGCAGATGTCATTGTATGATGTCTGTTTGTATGTGTGTGTGTGTGTGTGGGCAGATGTCATTGTGTGATGTCTGTTTGTGTGTGTGTGGGCAGATGTCATTGTGTGATGTCTGTTTGTATGTGTGTGTGTGTGTGTGTGGGCAGATGTCATTGTGTGATGTCTGTGTGTGTGTGTGGGCAGATGTCATTGTGTGATGTCTGTTTGTGTGTGTGTGTGTGTGTGTGTGTGGGCAGATGTCATTGTGTGATGTCTGTTTGTGTGTGTGTGTGGGCAGATGTCATTGTGTGATGTCTGTTTGTGTGTGTGTGTGGGCAGATGTCATTGTGTGATGTCTGTTTGTGTGTGTGTGGGGGGGGGCAGATGTCATTGTGTGATGTCTGTGTGTGTGGGGGGGCAGATGTCATTGTGTGATGTCTGTTTGTGTGATGTGTGTGTGTGTGGGCAGATGTCATTGTGTGATGTCTGTTTGTGTGTGTGTATGTCTGTGTGTGTGTGTGTGTGTGTGTGTGTGGGCAGATGTCATTGTATGATGTCTGTTTGTATGTGTGTGTGTGTGTGTGTGTGGGCAGATGTCATTGTGTGATGTCTGTTTGTGTGTGTGTGGGCAGATGTCATTGTGTGATGTCTGTTTGTATGTGTGTGTGTGTGTGTGTGGGCATATGTCATTGTGTGATGTCTGTTTGTGTGTGTGTGTGTGGGCAGATGTCATTGTGTGATGTCTGTTTGTGTGTGTGTGTGTAGGCAGATGTCATTGTGTGATGTCTGTTTGTGTGTGTGTGTGTGTGTAGGCAGATGTCATTGTGTGATGTCTGTTTGTGTGTGTGTGTGTGTGTGTGTATGTGTGTGTGTGTGTAGGCAGATGTCATTGTGTGATGTCTGTTTGTGTGTGTGTGGGCAGATGTCATTGTGTGATGTCTGTTTGTATGTGTGTGTGGGCAGATATCATTGTGTCATGTCTGTTTATATGTATTTTTGTGTTTCAAATGTGTTTATGCGTGTATGTATATGTCTGTATATGTTTGTGTGTGTGACTGCGTGCGGCCTACTGCTGAGTATAGTTGGCGCCGTGCGGCCTCCTGCTGTATCTGGGGGGGCGCCGTGCAGCCCCCCGCTGTGTACAGATGGCTACATGCGGCCCCCCGCTGTGTATAGATGGCTACGTGCGGCCTCCTGCTGTATCTGGGGGGGCGCCGTGCAGCCCCCCGCTATGTATAGATGGGGCCGTTCGGCCCCCCGCCGTGTATTGATGGCGCAGTGCGGCCCCCTGCTGTGTAGAGATGGCGCCGTGCGGCTCCCCGCTGTGTATAGATGGCGCCGTGCGGCCTCCCGCTGAGTATAGATGGCGCTGTGCGGCCACCTGCTGTCTCTGGGGGGGGCGCCGTGCGGCCTCCCGCTGTGTATAGATGGCTACGTGCGGCCTCCCGCTGAGTATAGATGGCGCTGTGCGGCCTCCTGCTGTCTCTGGGGGGGGCGCCGCGAGGCCTCCCGCTGTGTATAGATGGCTACGTGCGGCCTCCCGCTGAGTATAGATGGCGCTGTGCGGCCTCCTGCAGTCTCTGGGGGGGGGCGCCGTGCGGCCTCCTGCTGTGTATAGATGGCTACATGCGGTCTCCCGCTGAGTATAGATGTCGCCGTGCGGCCTCCTGCTGTGTATAGATGGCTACGTGCGGTCTCCCGCTGAGTATAGATGGAGCTGTGCGGCCTCCTGCTGTCTCTGGGGGGAGCGCCGTGCGGCATCTATACTCAGCAGGAGGCCGCACGTAGCCATCTATACACGTATACTCAGCAGGAGGCCGCACGTAGCCATCTATACGGCGCCATCTATACACAGCGGGAGGCCGCACGGCGCCATCTATACACAGCGGGAGGCCGCACGGCGCCATCTATACACAGCGGGAGGCCGCACGGCGCCATCTATACACAGCGGGAGTCTCAGTGCTTTGCAAGAGCAGTCAATAAATTCTGCTTGACTAATTCTGAGCACCATAAAGTCTGGTTCACTTCTAACCTGCTGTCTTCATTTTCAGCTTGCTGAATTCTAACTCATTTACTGTCATTCGAGACGATGCCTTTGCTGGTCTCTTTCACCTTGAATACCTGTAAGTGCTCCACTTAATGTCATATTTTTGATTCTGCTCTTCTTCATCTTTTGGCATGTGCAATTGTATGAGCAAGTATTCATATGAATTTATGACCTACTTAAACCTTCGAGGACCTTACATTTTATTCAATCAAATTTTTTTCCAGTTTAAAACTATGGGACATATATGTGTCTTGGTCCTCAAAGGGTTTTTAAAGGGGCTGCAAACATAAATATGAAAAAAATAATTCAATTAGTGCTTTTTGTGTTCATTTAATTTTTATTTGAAGTCCATTTTTTTTTATTTACATTGGAATTAAGCCCTACTCCATGGAATGAAGCCCTACCTACATGACATCTGAGAGCTACATGGATCCCGCTTGTGAGGTTCCTGTCCGTCACTACTATTCAGTTTTAGGGTCCACTCACTAAGCCATATATTCTCTCATGCAAGAGAATAGGGCCAATTATGCTAATGACACTGGGCTCAAACTCTGTCAGAGCTTCAACTGAGTGTGATCCGATT
The DNA here is from genome assembly GCF_046119375.1 of Phyllobates terribilis. Taxonomy (NCBI): domain Eukaryota; kingdom Metazoa; phylum Chordata; class Amphibia; order Anura; family Dendrobatidae; genus Phyllobates; species Phyllobates terribilis. Next base: position 379,804 of record NW_027363318.1, read on the forward strand.
CTCTCGCAGCACAGATATGGAGAAGATGGAGAACTTAATTTCTCCATCTTCTCCATAGTCTCTGTGAGTGTTCATCGGACTGCACTTGGATGACATCCGAGTGCAGTCTAATGTTTTACGTGCACCCATAGACTTGTATGGGTGCACATGGTCCGAATATCGAATGAGATTATTTTCTCATGCCAATAATCGCACTGTCCCATAGTATAACATAGGGCCGAGTCCTATCCGATAAAACATCAAATAGCATTCGGCCGTGTTATACGACAGTGTGAGCGAGCCCTTAGAGTCAAGGAATATTTACATGCAGATGATGATATTACTCTCCAAGTGTATATTTTTTTAGGCGAGTTCATAGTAAATGCTTTGCATTTTTGACATGTGATCAACTAAAGAACAAGAAAGATTTAGGACCTCGCCTATAGAGAAAGGGAAAATAGTTTGGAGGACTTGCATGTCCTTTTTTATTTATTATGAGAAAATCATAAAAGATCCCGTTTTTTAACCATGCTGTGACTTTCTGCTGAGGGAGAGGGAGAGAGCTGCCCTATTCAGAGTCTGTAATAAGACCTGCTGACAAAAGTGTTGAAGATACAGTCTAATGTGAATTAACAATGAAAAAAAGTTAATTTCACAAATGGCTTGTATTTTTTTTAATACAAACTTTTTTGTCTTTACTGCTCCTTTAAAGGGAATCTGTCATCAGGTTTTTGCCACCTAATCTGAGAGCAGCATAATGTAGGGTTAGAGGCACTGATTCCAGTAATGTGTCACTTACTGGGCTGCTTAGTGTTGTTTTGATAAAATCATTGATTTGTCAGAAGGTAATTATTACTAGATGACTAGTAAGTTCTGTAGGACCCCACCCCCATCACTGATCAGTAGATTTCTGTGTACACTGAGCATGGGCAGAAAGCTGCCAATCAGTGGTGTGGGCGGGGCTATACAGAGCGCAGCATTCAGAGAGCTGCTAGATCTGCAGCAGATAAAACGGTGATTTTCTCAAAATGACAACAAGCAGCTGAAAAAGTGACACATCGCTGGAATCAGGGTATCTGCCCAAATATTGTGCTGCTCTCAGATGAGGCAGCACAATTAATATTATGCCAAATTAATTTCCCGTGAACTATCACATGATCTATCACAGGGGATCATGTGACATGTCACGTGATAAATCAGGTGTGGGGGGGGGGCGCGCCTTCTAAACTGCCCGGGGCCCTTACTACTCTTAATCCACCCCTGCCCCCACTGATTCCATATTAATGACCTATCCAATGGGTAAGTGATCAATATCAAGGTAGTGGGCAACCCCTTAAAGAAAGCAGACCATATTAGGTACTTCTAGAATATCTTTGTCCCATGCTGTTGATAGACCCCACCGCGTGTAATCGGTACCCTACAATGACTTGTCATCCATAGTCATGTCTTGTAGCACTGGAGTCATTAAATGATGTTGCTTGGCGGCTCATGACGTCACTATAGATGATGTGTATTAATGCAAGTTGTTTAATTGCTACTAATAAGAAATCACTTTAAATCAATATGGAGGCTTATAGGGTCCTCTCAGCTTCCTTTTACATATGGAAGTAGTCGTAGAACAGTATCGTCGATTGTCCCTCCCCAGAAAAATTATCCTTTTTTTTTTTGCAGAGCTCCGATGTGCCAGTCAAAAGGAAATGGAGTGTCTGCAGATTGGTGTGGGAGTGCAGAGGGGCGTGTCCGTGCACTTGAAAGGAGCTGTCTAAGTGCAGTGATACGCCCCAGTGCACTTCCAGACGGATTTGCATATGTTTTCCACACTAGATTTGTCATGATGGACTCATCAGATCTCTTATAACACCATTACGATCATATGTCAAGGTGCTGACGTCCCTTTATGCCTTACGCTACGTGCCACCTAAATGGATTTTCCATTGAGATGAGATGAGGCTGTTGGGTATTTTCCCCGGACCTGTCACGTTTCTGTAGGCTGCAGTCATGTATCCCGCGTCTTGCTCTAATACTTTGTTTTTATTGCAGTTTACTTCCGCCACAATTTCCTCAAGACAAACCTCTCATCACAGTCTTTCCACCGATAAGACATCACCTGGTGGACAAGCAAGGCCCCAATGTCACCTGTCCTTTACTACATAATGTAAGGAGACTTGGGAGATTTTGAGCACTGGACTTAGGAATGTTGTAATTTAACCTTTCAATGACTGAGGTGTTTTTGTTTTTATAAAGTGGATCTGTGTGGTCTCCTGACACGTCTGTTTTAGTAATCTTATAAACCCTATAAAATCACAAATGTGCAGAATTTGTGTTTCAGACCACTGTGCAGTGCCTTTGAAGGCTATGTTCACACATCGCGTTTTTTTCAGCGTTTTTTTAATGCAAATTTTCAGCTGTGTTTTACAGTACAAGCAAAGTCTATGAGATTTCAGAAATCTCATGCTCACACCCTGGTTTTTGTATGATCAGTATTTTGTGATTTGCATTGTTTTTTGCTGAATAGAGCACGTCACTTCTTTCAGTGTATTTCACCCATTGAAAGTAATGTGTAGTGAAAAAACGCCTAGTGTGAACATAGCCTTACATCTAATTGACAATGGGGTGTTACCTTACTCCTTGTCCATGTCTAATCAGTTTGGACAGTAGGCATAATCACTACGACCAGGGGCCTGGCAGTGGCCAGTTGTCAATGTATCCACACATTTCCAGAAGATTGACACAACGCAGAGGACCTGGGAAGAAGAGATGCCACGGTATTGTTACTTCATAGGGAATACACCTCTTTATTTTGGTAGATGAGGTCTTTGTCAAACACATCTTCAGCAGAGGAGAACGAAATGAAAGGATTAATGTATGTGTTAATGACCCAGTTCTGCGTGTGCTCTACGTAAAATGTGGCTGCAGATGGCTGTGCTGCATCGACACGTGAGGTTTGGGAGCCACCTTACATCTAATGGGTGGGGGTCTTACATTGAGGTCCCCACTTCAGACATTTCTGATATTTCCAGTGAATTTTCCAAGGAAGTTTCAGATAAAAATACCATAAGAAAATGTGGTCAACCTTGTTTTAGTTTTTTTTTTTAATATATAAGATTTTTAGTTATAGTCTTTGTTATGTTCACATAGAAGACCGGTGGGTTTTTTCTTTTTTAGGAACAAAGTATATACAGTGGGGAAAATAAGTATTGGATACACTGACGATTTTGCAAGTTTTCCCACCTACAAAGAATGGAGAGGGCTGTAATTTTTATCGTAGGTACACTTCACCTGTGAGAGTCAGAATCTAAAAATAAAAAACAGAAAATAACATTTTATAATTTTTACATACTTATTTCATGCAATTATGCAAATTAATTATTTGATACAATAGAAAAACAGATCTTAATATTTGGTACGGAAACCTTTGTTTGCAATTACAGAGGTCAGACGTTTCCTGTAGTTCTTGACCAAGTTTGCAGACACTGCAGCAGGAATTTTGGACCACTCCTCCATACAGATCTTCTCCAGATCTTTCAAGTTTCGGGACTGTTGCTGGGTGCAGTTGTCCTGTCCCCTTTGCAGAAAAGCACCCCCAAAGTATAAGGTTTCCCCAGCATGCTTCTCAGTTGGGACGGTGTTCTTGGGGTTGTACTCATCCTTCTTCTTTCTCCAAACACGTCAAGTGGAGTTGATACCAAAAAGTCCTATTTTGGTCTCATCTGACCACATGACCCTCTCCCATGCCTCCTCTGGATCACCCAGATGGTCAATGGCGAACTTCAAACGGGCCTGGACATGTGCTGGCGTGAGCAGGGGACCTTGCGTGCCCTGCAGGAGTTTAATCCATGACGGCATAGTGTGTTACTAATGGTAATGTTTGAGACTGTAGTCTCGGCTCTCTTCAGGTCATTGACCAGGTCCTCCTGTGTAGTTCTGGGCTGATTCCTGACCTTTCTCAGAATCATCCTTATCCCACGGGTCGAGATCTTGCATGGAGCCCCAGACCGAGGAAGATTGACAGTCATCTTGTGTTTCTTCCGTTTTCTAATAATTGTGCCAACAGTTGTTGCTTTCTCACCAAGCTGCTTGCATATTGTCCTGTAGCCAATCCCAGCCTGGAGCAGGTCTACAATTTTGTCCCTGGTGTCCTTAGATAGCTCTTTGGTCTTAACCATGGTGGATAGGTTGGAGTGTGATTGATTGAGTGTGTGGACAGGTGTCTTTTATACAGGTAACGAGTTCAAACAGGTACAATAAATACAGGTGAGGAGTGCAGAGTAGGAGGGCTTCTGAAAGAAAAACTAACAGGTCTGTGAGAGCGAGATTTCTTGCTGGTTGGTAGGTGATCAAATACTTATTTCATGCAATGAAATGCGATTTAATTATTTAAAAATCATACAATGTGATTTTTTTTTTGGATTTTATTTTTAGATTCTGTCTCTCACAGTTGAAGTGTACCTATGATAAAAATGACAGACCTCTCCATTCTTTGTAGGTGGGAAAGCTTGCAAAATCGGCAGTGTATCAAATACTTATTTTCCCTACTGCGGGCGTGTATGTATATATATATGTGTGTGTGTGTGTGTGTGTGTGTGTGTGTATGTACAGTACAGACCAAAAGTTTGGACACACCTCATTTAAAGATTTTTTATGTATTTTCATGACTATGAAAATTGTACATTCACACTGAAGGCATCAAAACTATGAATTAACACATGTGGAAATATATACTTAACAAAAAAGTGTGAAACAACTGAAAATATGTCTTATATTCTAGGTTCTTCAAAGTAGCCACCTTTTGCTTTGATGACTGCTTTGCACACTCTTGGCATTCTCTTGATGCGCTTCAAGTGGTAGTCACCGGAAATGGTCTTCCAACAATCTTGAAGGAGTTCCCGGAGATGCTTAGCACTTGTAGGCCCTTTTGCCTTCACTCGGCGGTCCAGCTCACCCCAAACCATCTCGATTGGGTTCAGGTCTGGTGACTGTAGAGGCCAGGTCATCTGGCGTAGCACCCCATCACTCGCCTTCTTGGTCAAATAGCCCTTACACAGCCTGGAGGTGTGTTTGGGGTCATTGTCCTTTTGAAAAATAAATGATGGTCCAACTAAACGCAAACCAGATGGAATAGCATGCCGCTGCCAGATGCTGTGGTAGCCATGCTGGTTCAGTATGCCTTCAATTTTGAATAAATCTCCAACAGTGTCACCAGCAAAGCACCCCCACACCATCACTCCTCCTCCTCCATGCTTCACTGTGTGAACCAGGCATGTAGAGTCCATCCGTTCACCTTTTATGCATCGCACAAAGACACGGTGGTTGGAACCAAAGATCTCAAATTTGGACTCATCAGACCAAAGCACAGATTTCCACTGGTCTAATGTCCATTCCTTGTGTTCTTTAGCCCAAACAAGTCTCTTCTGCTTGTTGCCTGTCCTTAGCAGTGGTTTCCTAGCAGCTATTTTACCATGAAGGCCTGCTGCACAAAGTCTCCTCTTAACAGTTGTTGAAGAGATGTTTCTGCTGCTAGAACTCTGTGTGGCATTGACCTGGTCTCTAATCTGAGCTGCTGTTAACCTGCGATTTCTGAGGCTGGTGACTCGGATAAACTTATCCTCAGAAGCAGAGGTGACTCTTGGTCTTCCTTTCCTGGGGCAGTCCTCATGTGAGACAGTTTCTTTGTAGCGCTTGATGGTTTTTGCAACTGCACTTGGGGACGCTTTCAAAGTTTTCACAATTTTTCGGACTGACTGACCTTCATTTCTTAAAGTAATGATGGCCACTCGTTTTTCTTTACTTAGAATTTGTATGATGGCAAGAAAAAAGCATCTAGCAGTCTATTCAGTAGGACTATCAGCTGTGTATCCACCAGACTTCTGCACAACACAAGTGATGGTCCCAACCCCATTTATAAGGCAAGAAATCCCACTTATTAAACCTGACTGGGCACACCTGTGAAGTGAAAACCATTTCCGGTGACTACCTCTTGAAGCTCATCAAGAGAATGCCAAGAGTGTGCAAAGCAGCCATCAAAGCAAAAGGTGGCTACTTTGAAGAACCTAGAATATAAGACATATTTTCAGTTGTTTCACACGTTTTTGTTAAGTATATAATTCCACATGTGTTAATTCATAGTTTTGATGCCTTCAGTGTGAATGTACAATTTTCTTAGTCATGAAAATACAGATAAATCTTTAAATGAGAAGGTGTGTCCACCTTTTGGTCTGTACTGTATATATACACTGCTCAAAAAAATAAAGGGAACACTTAAACAACAGAATATAACTCCAAGTGCATCAAACTGTCCACTTAGGAAATGACACTGATTGACAATCAATTTCACATGCTGTTGTGCAAATGGAATAGACAATAGATGGAAATTATTGGCAATTATCAAGACACCCTCAAAGGATTGATTCTGCAGGTGGGGACCACAGACCACATCTCAGTACCAATGCTTTCTGGCAGATGTTTTGGTCACTTTTGAATGTTGGTTATGCTTTCACACTCGTGGTAGCATGAGACGGACTCTACAACCCACAGAAGTTGATCAGGTAGTGCAGCTCATCCAGGATGGCACATCAGTGCGAGCTGTGGCAAGAAGGTTTGCTGTGTCTGTCAGCGTAGTGTCCAGAGGCTGGAGGTGCTACCAGGAGACAGGCCAGTACACCAGGAGACAAGGAGGGGGCCGTAGGAGGGCAACAACCCAGCAGCAGTACCGCTACCTCCGCCTTTGTGCAAGGAGGAACAGGGGGAGCACTGACAGAGCCCTGCAAAATGACCTCCAGCAGGCCACAAATGTTCATGTGTCTGCACAAACGGTTAGAAACCGACTCCATGAGGGTGGTATGAAGGCCCGACGTCCACAGATGGGGGTTGTGATCACATCCCAACATTGTGCAGGACGCTTGGCATTTGCCACAGAACACCAGGATTGGCAAAGTCGCCACTGGCGCCCTGTGCTCTTCACAGATGAAAGCAGGTTCACACTGAGCACATGTGACAGACATGACAGAGTCTGGAGACGCCGCGGAGAGCGATCTGCTGCCTGCAACATCCTTCAGCATGACCGGTTTGGCAGTGGGTCAGTAATGGTGTGGAGTGGCATTTCTTTGGAGGGCCGCACAGCCCTCCATGTGCTCGCCAGACGTAGCCTGACTGCCATTAGGTACCGAGATGAGATCCTCAGACCCCTTGTGAGACCATATGCTGGTGCGGTTGGCCCTGGGTTCCTCCTAATGCAGGACAATGCCAGACCTCATGTGGCTGGAGTGTGTCAGCAGTTCCTGCAAGATGAAGGCATTGAAGCTATGGACTGTCCCACCCGTTCCCCAGACCTGAATCCGATTGAGCACATCTGGGACATCATGTCTCGCTCCATCCACCAACTTCACGTTGCACCATAGACTTTCCAGAAGTTGGCGGATGATTTAGTCCAGGTCTGGGAGGAGATCCCACAGGAGACCACCTCATCAGGAGCATGCCCAGGCGTTGTAGGGAGGTCATACAGGCACGTGGAGGCCGCACACAATACTGAACCTCATTTTGACTTGTTTTAAGGACATTACATCAAAGTTGGATCAGCCTGTAGTGTGTTTTTCCACTTTAATTTTGGGGGTGGCTCCAAATCCAGGCCTCCATTAGTTAATAAATTTGATTTCCATTGATGATTTTTATGTGATTTTGTTGTCAGCACATTCAGCTTTGTACAGAACAAAGTATTCAATGAGAATATTTCATTCATTCAGATCTAGGATGTGTTATTTGAGTGTTCCCTTTATTTTTTTGAGCACTGTATGTATATGTGTGTGTATATATATAATTTTTTTTAATTTTTTTCAATACATATTTCACTTTGGAGCTGACATAAGTCATGGACATGGGCTCTGTATCATGATATGTCTCCAATTTAGCAAATCTAGATCATGAAAGTAACTCTGTGACCTGCCATGTTGTCACCCTGAGTAATATGCTATAGGTATCATTACTGAGTCATATAGTGATGAAGTGATTGACAGTTGCTCCTGCTTTCTATCGAGCGTCTCTCCTGCTCTCTCTCTCGAGCGTCTCTCCTGCTCTCTCTCTCGAGCATCTCTCCTGCTCTCTCTCGAGCGTCTCTCCTGCTCTCTCTCTCTAGCTTCTCTCCTGCTCTTTCTCTCGAGCGTCTCTCCTGCTCTCTCTCTCTCGAGCGTCTCTCCTGCTCTCTCTCTCGAGCGTCTCTCCTGCTCTCTCTCTCGAGCGTCTCTCCTGCTCTCTCTCTCGAGCGTCTCTCCTGCTCTCTCTCTCTCGAGCGTCTCTCCTGCTCTCTCTCGAGTGTCTCTCCTGCTCTCTCTCTCGAGCGTCTCTCCTGCTCTCTCTCTCGAGCGTCTCTCCTGCTCTCTCTCTCGAGCGTCTCTCCTGCTCTCTCTCTCGAGCGTCTCTCCTGCTCTCTCTCTCTCGAGCGTCTCTCCTGCTCTCTCTCGAGTGTCTCTCCTGCTCTCTCTCTCGAGCGTCTCTCCTGCTCTCTCTCTCGAGCGTCTCTCCTGCTCTCTCTCGAGCGTCTCTCCTGCTCTCTCTCTCGAGCTTCTCTCCTGCTCTCTCTCTCGAGCTTCTCTCCTGCTCTTTCTCTCAAGCGTCTCTCTCTCTCTTGCATCTCTCCTGCTCTCTCTCTCTCGAGCGTCTCTCCTGCTCTCTCTCTCGAGCGTCTCTCCTGCTCTCTCTCGAGCGTCTCTCCTGCTCTCTCTCGAGCGTCTCTCCTGCTCTCTCTCTCGAGCTTCTCTCCTGCTCAATCTCTCGAGCGTCTCTCTCTCTCGAGCGTCTCTCCTGCTCTCTCTCTCTTGAGCGTCTCTCCTGCTCTCTCTCTCTCTCGAGCGTCTCTCTCTCTCTAGCGTCTCTCCTGCTCTCTCTCTCTCGAGCATCTCTCCTGCTCTCTCTCTCTCGAGCGTCTCTCCTGCTCTCTCTCTCGAGCGTCTCTCCTGCTCTCTCTCTCTCTCGAGCGTCTCTCCTGCTCTCTCTCTCGAGCGTCTCTCCTGCTCTCTCTCTCTCTCGAGCGCCTCTCCTGCTCTCTCTCTCGAGCGTCTCTCCTGCTCTCTCTCTCGAGCGTCTCTCCTGCTCTCTCTCTCGAGCGTCTCTCCTGCTCTCTCTCTCGAACGTTTCTCCTGCTCTCTCTCTCGAGCGTCTCTCCTGCTCTCTCTCTCTCTCGAGCGCCTCTCCTGCTCTCTCTCTCTCGAGCGTCTCTCCTGCTCTCTCTCTCGAGCGTCTCTCCTGCGCTCTCTCTCTCAAGCGTCTCTCCTGCTCTCTCTCTCTCGAGCGTCTCTCCTGCTCTCTCTCTCTCGAGCGTCTCTCCTGCTCTCTCTCTCGAGCGTCCCTCCTGCTCTCTCTCGAGCGTCTCTCCTGCTCTCTCTCTCGAGCGTCTCTCCTGCTCTCTCTCTCGAGCGTCTCTCCTGATCTTGAGCGTCTCTCCTGCTCTCTCTCTCTCTCTCGAGCGTCTCTCCTGCTCTCTCTCTCTCGAGCGTCTTTCTAGCGTCTCTCCTGCTCTCTCTCTCGAGCGTCTCTCCTGCTCTCTCTCTCTCGAGCGTCTCTCCTGCTCTCTCTCTCGAGCGTCTCTCCTGCTCTCTCTCTTGAGCGTCTCTCCTCTCTCTCTCTCTCTCGAGCGTCTCTCCTGATCTCGAGCATCTCTCCTGCTCTCTCTCTCGAGCGTCTTTCTAGTGTCTCTCCTGCTCTCTCTCTCTCGAGCGTCTTTCTAGCGTCTCTCCTGCTCTCTCCAGCCCTTGTCTGCTTGATCGCTGATACTGCCATACTTTGTGGTCTGTATACACTGTGTTCCAAATTATTATGCAAATATTATTTTCTCAGATTTTCCCAAATTACCTATATGAATTGCAGTCATTGTAATTTTCCAGTCAAATAACTATTAGAGTACAATTGAAAGGTTTTTGTACAAACTGCCTATGATAACAGTATATTTAAAAAAATAAAACACTCAAACTGCACTCAAAATGCATGTTCCAAATTATTATGCACAGCAGAGTTTTCAACCTTTTAATTTTAATAAAGAACAAAAAAATGGTCTTTTTTGAAATTATAAGCATTAGCAGGTTATTACACACAGAAATCAAACAGTTTTCAACTCAAAACTTTATTCTAGGTGATGTTACATTTGCACATAGGACCGCTTGTTCGAAAGGAGCTTCTGAACTCTCTCGTCCATTGAATTTGTCAGGTTTTGGATGGTTTCTGCTTCAATTGTTTTGCATGAGGACAGAATACCCTCCCAGAGCTGTTGCTTAGATGTGAACTGCCTCCCGCCATCATAGACACTCCTTTTGATGATGCTCCAGAGGTTCTCAATGGGGTTGAGGTCAGGGGAGCATGGGGGCCACACCATAAGTTTGTCCCCTTTTATGCCCATAGCAGCCAGAGATGCAGATGTGTTATGTGCAGCATGAGACGGGGCATTATCATGCATGAAAATGATCTTGCTGCGGAATGCACGGTTCTTCTTCTTGAACCATGGAAGCAAGTGCTGTTTGAGAAACTCAACATACATTATGGAGTTCATCTTTACCCCTTCAGGGATCCTAAAAGGGCCGACAATCTCTCTCCCCATGATTCCAGCCCAAAACATTACTCCACCTCCTCCTTGTTGGCGCTGTAGCCGTGTTTGCATGGGGTGTCCATCAACCAGCCATCCTCCACTCCATCCATCTGGACCATCAAGATCATTTCATGCATGATAATGCACCGTCTCATGATGCACATAACACATCTGCATCTCTGGCTGCTATGGGCATAAAAGGGGACAAACTTATGGTGTGGCCCCCATGCTCCCCTGACCTCAACCCCATTCAGAACCTCTGGAGCATCATCAAAAGGAGTGTCTATGATGGCGGGAGGCAGTTCACATCTAAGCAACAGCTCTGGGAGGGTATTCTGTCCTCATGCACAACAATTAAAGCAGAAACCATCCAAAACCTGACAAATTCAATGGACGAGAGAGTTCAGAAGCTCCTTTCGAACAAGGGGTCCTATGTGCAAATGTAACATCACCTAGAATAAAGTTTTGAGTTGAAAACTGTTTGATTTCAGTTTGTAATAACCTGCTAATGCTTAGAATTTCAAAAATGACCATTTTTTTGTTCTTTATTAAAATGAAAAGGTTGAAAACTCTGCTGTGCATAATAATTTGGAACATGCATTTTGAGTGCAGTTTGAGTTTTTTATTTTTTAAAAAATATACTGTTATCATAGGCAGTTTGTACAAAAACCGTTCAATTGTACTCTAATAGTTATTGACTGGAAAATTACAATGACTGCAATTCATATAGGTAATTTGGGAAAATCTGAGAAAATATTATTTGCATAATAATTTGGAACACAGTGTATATGTACAATTTTAAAATGATCAATAAAAATATGTAAATATATTATATATATACACACACTGCTCAAAAAATAAAGGGAACACTTAAACATCACAACTCCAAGTCAATAACACTTCTGTGAAATCTACCTGTCCAGTTATGAAGCAACACGGATTGTGAATCAATTTCTCCTGCTGTTGTGCAAATGGAGCAGACAACTGGTAGAAATGATAGGCAATTAGCCAGATACCCCCTATAAAGGAGTGGTTCTGCAGGTGGTGACCACAGACCATTTCTCTGTTCTCATTCTTTTTGGCTGATGTTTTGGTCACTTTTTCATTTTGCCATTGCTCTCACCCCTAGAGGTACATTAGCATTAGGCAGTGTCTACAGTACAACCCACAGAAGTTGCTCAGGTAGTGCCGTTCATCCAGGATGGCACATCAGTGCGAGCTGTGGCAAGAAGTGTAGCTGTGTCTGTCAGCACAGTGTCCAGAGCATGGAGCAGATACCAGGAGATGTGCAGGGAGCCATAGGAGGGCAACAACCCAGCAACAGGACCGTTACCTCCTCCTTTGTGCAAGGAGGAACAGGAGGAGCACTGCCAGAGCCCTGCAAAATGACCTCCAGCTGGCCACAAATGTGCATGTGTCTGCACAAACGGTTAGAAACCGACTCCATGAGGGTGGTATGAGGGCCCGATGTCCACAGATGGGGGTTGTGCTCACAGCCCAACACCGAGCAGGACGCTTGACATTTGCCACAGAACACCAGGATTGGCAAAGTCGCCACTGGTGCCCTCTGCTCTTCACAGATGAAAGCTCAGTATTGTGTGTGGCCTCCACGTGCCTGTATGACCTCCCTACAACGCCTGGGCATGCTCCTGATGAGGTTGCGGATGGTCTCCTGTGGGATCTCCTCCCAGACCTAGACTAAAGCATCAGCCAACTCCTGAACAGTCAGTGGTGCAACGCGACGTTGGTGGATGTGACTCGCCCCCTGGGCCGTGGGGTACTCGGATCCGGGCAGTAGGGGAACGATGGGAGTAGTAGTGGCAACCCGGTTTCGTGGCTCAGGGTGGTCAGGCCAGTGGTAGTCCGTTATGTGCTGATGTTTATGTCCGACTACGCCACCCGTGGATTTGCGGTTATTAGGAACCGCCGCTGCATGCCGACCGCTGGGGCTGATGAGGTGTGCAGCTAGGGTAGTGTGACTCCCCACGGGAAGAGTGCGGCCCCAGGGCAGTATAGTGGATGGTGGGAGTGATGGTGGTGAGAGTCCCAGTGCTGATAGTGCTGGAGAAGCAAGGAGCACACAGACAACAGGTTGCAGTCCAGGGTCTTTACTAGAACAGGTAAATTGACCCATAAACAGTCCCGGCTAGGAGGGGGACCTGGATGTCTGAGAGCAACGGGGAAATTGGCCCTGGTCAGGGTGAGGGTGTAGGCCTACCGTGCTTTCTGCGCTCCTTCTGGCTATCTCCTCCTGATAGGGTAACAGCCCACGTTTCCAAGCTTTCCGTGTATTCTCGCCTGTATGGCCTGCGACGTGGGTTCCTTTCTGCTCCCAGCCTTGTACGGCTTTACTGGTACCTTCTGTTGTGGCAGGGCCTCCAGGCTTCTTAGGCCAAGGAATATACAGTCCCCTGCGCACTGGTTCTCTGCTGGGGGATGTGGAATCCTCTCAGCCTCAGACACCAAAGTCTGGTAAATTAAGTCCTCTTTCTGCCAAGACAGGCTCTCTTCGCCTCTTGTCTCTGGCTTGTGGCTCTCCTCCTGCCACACTTCCTCTTAGGTGCAGTGCAACTGTCTGTCCCTGTTCTGCTCTGGGACAAGTCTCAATGCTGAGACAGGCCATCCAGTTCTCTCTAACCCTGCCCCCAGCACCAGCTTTTATAGGGGCAGCCTGCTCCCCCTACTGGCCTGAGACAGGAGGCATTGCATGCTAATGTTCCCCTGACTAGAGAACCTCCCCCTTGCTCTCAGACACAGCTTTAATACATTTTGTGGCATCCAGGCCAGGGTGACACATTCCCCCCTAGTGAAATTTAGTACTCCGGGACTAAACAATAAACAAAGACAATAAAACATTAATAGACATTAATAGACAGACGACGCACAAATTGAGTTCTTAAGGTCACAGTGTGGCCTGTGACCGGGTGTCCATATCACCAATACAACGGGGAGCCTTAACCAGGTGGGGGTCTGTCCTACCCCAAGTCCTTCACAGTCTTAGTTCATTCCTTGGTTAGGCTCCGAACGCAGTCCATACCAGGTCCCGGTTATAAAAAGTCCATAACCTGTGAGTCCTTACAGTAACTGCAAGAAACTGAAACACGGAATTACCAAACATGCATGTAACTTTGCAAACAATTCAACATTTGGCAACAAGGTTATTTACAATTTTAGTGCGCTCTATATTCTCCAGCGAGCGGGTATCAGCCCCTTTGTGCTCCTGGTTGACCTACGTAGCCCACTGTCTGGTGGTGGACCAACCTGGCTTTCCCCACTAGCGTTAGGGGTACAGCTACCAGCTGGGTGTACAGGTAGGGAAGGCAGCTGTCTGTGGGTCCTTTGGCTTACCGCAGGCATGGCAGGCTCACTGTCAGCAGAGGGTTGACTCTCCTGGGCTGCTGGTACAGGCTCTTCTGCCTCTGGAACCGCTTGCTCCTCTTCACCTTCCGGCTCTGGTGTTGGTTGTTGCTGTGCCGGTTGCAGGAAATGCAGGACGGGTACCACTATGGCATCATTTATGCGAGTCCAGGACTGAGGGAACTCTCCGAGAACGGTGCTGATCATTTCTTCCTTGTCCTCTGCGGGTTCAAGGTCACTCTGATCCTCTTCTGCACTACGGAGTTGCTCGGGGCATCTTTTGAGATGGTCTCTGGAGACGGTACTAGTGGTTTCTCCTCCGTCCTTGGTGATCACGCACACCTTCGGGTTGTCGTGATCAGACTGCAGTACGGTGTAGGGTTCCCTTTCCCACTGGTCGTCCAACTTGTGAAGCCTTCTTTTTCGCTTTAGGACTTGCTCACCAGGTTCTAGGGGACCAGCAGGGGCGTGTTGGTTGAAGAGTTTTTCTTGCCTCTCTCTCACCTGGGCCAGGCTCTTCTCCACAGTCTACTGCACCTTCTTGTACTGCAGTTGCCTTTCCGTATCCCAGTCCGCATCCGGGGAGGTGTCCTCAGGCGTTAGGACTCCCATCTCCAGGTCTATAGGCAGCTTACCCGGTCTGGGTCGCATCAGGTAAGCCGGGGTGCAGTTGGTAGCATTCACCGGGATATGATTGTATAAGTCTATCAGGTCCGGCAGTTTTTCTGGCCACAGGCTGCGCTCCTCCAGGGGCAACGTCTTCAGGAGATCAATGACTATATTGTTCATCTTCTCACACATCCCGTTGGTTTGTGGGTGGTAAGGCGTTGTCCGAATCTTCTTACAGCCATAGAGGTTGCCGAACTCCTGGAAGATTTCAGCCTCGAACGCTGGACCCTGGTCTGTCAGGACCTGTTCCGGATACCCGTGTGGACGGCAGAAATATTGCTGGAAGGCTCTGGCCGCTGTTTGGGCTGTCAAGTCTTTTACTGGGACCACCACTAGAAAACGGGAATAGTGGTCCACGATTGTCAGGGCATAGATGTATCCTGACCGGCTGGGAGCCAATTTGACATGGTCCAGAGCTACCAGCTCAAGAGGCTGCGTGGTGACGATGGGCCTCAAGGGTGTCTTCTGGCTGGTGCGGTCCTTCCTCCTTAGGTGACAAGGGCCACAGTCTCTGCACCATTTTTCTACAGCTCCTCTCATGCCGACCCAAAAGAACCTTCCTCTTAGTAGGAACTCCAGTTTCTTCCAACCGAACCGATGTGTCCCGCTCTGTCACGGTAAGCCCCCAGGACCATAGCTGCATCCCGCCTTGGGACCACGACTTGCCAGGTCAGCTCGTGCGTCCGGTGGTTGACAATCCTTCTGCACAACTTGCCTTCGTAGAGGAACAGCTTGCTCTTCTCTTTCCATAGCTGCTTGGCTTCCTCTGGAGCATCCGGATCTATGCGGGCATCTTCCTGGGTCAGCAGATCTTTCACCAGGCGGATGGCAGGGTCACTATCTTGGGTCTCGGCCCAGCTGTGTTGAGGTAGGGGATTTATCATCACGGTTGTTAGATCCTCCTCCTTCACGCGGTGGGAGTATTGAGCAGCTCCATACCGGTGAAACGCGGGGAGTTCTACCTCCTCCAGCTCTTCTGGGTCTTCGTCACCTTCAGATAAGTGAGGCATCCTCGATAGGGCGTCAGCGTTGGCATTGGTTTTGCCGGCCCGGTACTTGATCAGTCAAAGTTGGAGAGACGGGCCATCCACCGCTGTTCTAGGGCACCCAGTCTTGCATTGTCCAGGTGTGTCAACGGGTTGTTGTCCGTGTACACGGTGAACTTTGCGGAGGCCAGGTAATGCTTGAAGCGTTCCGTCACGGCCCACACCACCGCCAAGAATTCTAGCTTGAAGGAGCTGTAATTCTCCGGGTTCCTCTTGGTGGGTCTCAGCTTCCGGCTGGCGTACGCGATCACCCTTTCTCTGCCCTGTTGGTTTTGGAACAGTACGGCTCCCAGTCCCACATTACTGGCATCTGTGTGGAGAATGAAAGGCTGGCCATAATCAGGGTAGGCCAGGATCTCGTCCCCTGTGAGGGCCATCTTTAGCTGGCGGAATGACTCCTCTTCTGGTTTATCCCACTTGAAGGGCGGCTTTTGGCTCCTGGACTTAGACTGTCCGATCAGGAGGTCCTGCATAGGAGCTGCCATCTTAGTGAACCCGGGGATGAACCTTCGGTAGTAGCCTACCAACCCGAGAAACTGTCTCACCTCTTTGATGTTCGAGGGGCTTGGCCAGCTCTTGATTGCCGTGACCTTGTCAGGGTCGGGGGCCACTCCTTCCGCGCTTACCGCGTGCCCTAGGTACTGGTCCTTTGGTTTCAGCAGGTGACACTTCGATGGTTTCACCTTCAGGCCATAGCCTGCCAGGGCTTCGAACACCTCGGCCAGGTGCTTTAGGTGGTCCTCGTAGGTCTTCGAATAGACGATCACGTCGTCCAGGTAAAGGAGGACCGTCTCGAAGTTTCGGTGCCCTAGACATCATTCCATCAGCCTCTGGAAGGTCCCTGGTGCGTTGCAGAGCCCGAAGGGCATACAGTTGAACTCACTCAGTCCCATCAGGGTGGTGAAGGCAGTCTTCTCCTTGTCAGCCTCTGCCACAGGAACCTGCCAGTACCCGCTAGTAAGGTCCAAAGTAGAAAAGAAGTTAGCAGATTTTAGTGCGGCTAAAGACTCCTCTATTCTAGGCAGCGGATATGCGTCTTTGTGGGTGATACGGTTGATTTGTCTATAGTCCACGCACATTCTCATGGTGCCGTCTTTCTTTTTGACCAGAACTAAGGGGGCTGCCCAGGGGCTACAGCTGTCTCTAATAACCCCAGCTTCTTTCATCTCTCTTAGCATGCCCTTTGCGTTCTGATAATGTGCAGGGGGTACAGGTCTGTGCCTCTCTTTTATTGGTGGGTGGCTCCCTGTGGGGATGTGGTGTTCTATCCCTTTTACTCTGCCGAAGTCTAGCGGGTGCTTACTAAAGACTCTCTCGTACTCCTGTACCACCCGGTAGACTCCTTGTTTTTGGTGCAGGGGAGTGGAGTCAGCACCCACATGGAGTTTCTGGCACCAGTCCTCCTTTTGTTTCTGGGAGCCATTACCCTCCGCCTGAGGAGATGGAGGCAAGGGTTCCATGGCCCTGATAGCTTTGTGTTCGACAACAAACAGTTTGGCGAGTGTAGCGTACCTGGGTAAGTGTACTTCCCTCTCCCCAATGTTGAGGATGCGGACGGGCACCCTCCCATGACGGACATCAACCACCCCCCGGGCTGTCAAAATGGTGGGCCTGCTGTCTGAGTACACGGGTTCTACCATGGCTTGGTAGTCTCTACCTCTCAACCCGATTGCAGTCCGACACCAGATCATCATTTCACTTTTGGGAGGCATGGAAATGGGGAATGGGTCACTCAGTCTTACGCTACCGATCTCACCACCAGACAGTTCTACCTGCTGCCGTCTCATCAGGGCTTTTATCTCCTTGTTGAGGACTCTCTGTTGGCTGGAACTAGCATTCACCGCCACCTGTTGTAGAATTACAATTACCTCTGAAAGACAATTTTCAATTACGTTAGTACCCACAGTTATTTTAGGGTGACTTTCACGACGGTCAATGTCCACAATAATCACCCCCTGTGCCGGCAGTTCAACTTTACCAATTTTAATGGTCATCTCCTTGAACCCCATCTGCGGCACGGGTAAGCCATTACTGGCGATGATGCTCAAGTTATTGTCTGGATACCGTGTGATATCAGCATCAGTCCAATACTGCTTAAAAAGTACATAAGGGATAGTGGTTACTTGTGACCTATTATCCAGCAAGGCGCTCATGGGGATACCGTCCAGCACCATGGGTAAAACCGGGCGCCCCCCAACGTACTTATTACGCCAATTGTAAGGGCCTGGTGATCTTATGCCTGGGGGTTGGCCCTTTGCCCCAGGTTGGACCCTTTTAAATTACAGTACCTGGAAATGTGTCCGGGCTGGTTGCATCGACGGCAAATGGGCTGTCCATCCTCTGCGTAGCGGTCTGTGGGCCTCCCTCGGAACGACGGGATCCTCCTCTGTCGACGCCACGGGACATCCTCCGGACTTGAAGCCAGCTCGATGGGTCTTGACGGGTCCACTTGCAACGCCTGGACGGTCCTGGTCAACGCCGCGACGCTCCTGGTCAGCTCCTGGACTTGGTGGTGCAGGTCTTTCGACGGGGCTTGGTTCAGGGCCTGTGCATCAGCCCCCACGGGATCCATAGAGGAGGGCGCCGCCTCCTGGTGGTTGGTGAGAGCAGGGCGCCGGGGGTTTATAGCGCCACTGGTTGCAGATTCACGGAGCACCCTTATGGCCCTGTCCTTAAATTGGGCAAAGGTTAGGTCGGGGTTCTGAAAGAACATGAGACGCAGTTGGGCCCTGTGGGCGCTAGACAGCAGACCTTCTATGAATTGTTCTGTTAGCAGCTTATCCGTTTCCTGCACACTGCCAGGGTCAGTTTGTTGAATAGCCCTCAAGGCTTCCTGCAGATTTAGGGCATAGTCTCTGATGCTGTCCTGTGCCCGCTGCTTACATCCATAGAACCTCATTTTAATCTCAGCGGAGGTACGTGTGTCAAAGGTACCCCGCAGCCGGGCCAGAATACCCTTCACAGTCCTTTTATCCTCAGTAGGCCATGATTTTACCTCCCTTTGGGCTGCGCCAGTTAACTGCCCTGTCAATATGCTGACCTTCTGTTCCTCTGTCAGGGGGTAAACGTGGAACAAACTGTATAGCCTTTCCTTGAAGTCAGTTAGGGCATGGGGCTCCCCTGAGTATTTGGGCAGCCAGGCCGCTCCAGGGATGTAGGGCAGGGAAAAGGGCATCACCGCTGCTGCAGCTGCGTTGGTGGTAGTGGGCGCCTCTGTGTCCGACATCTTCCTCCCCCCTAGTTAAGCGTGGCCTACCTTCCGACGATCCTCTTCTGTAGGCCGCGGCTCCGCTGCTGCTGCTCTGGACGAGGACCTTGCGTCGCGTCCTGATGACGTCAGCGTCGCTCTCTCTCCCTTCCAGGACCTTGCGCAGCGTCGGTGCGTGGGGCGGAGCTTCGGATCTCGCGCGGTTTTGAAGTCCACGCCCCTCTTCTTCCCGCGCGGCGTCCTGAAGATGGCGTCCGATGGCGAGAAACAGCTGCGGATGGCGGGAAGACGGCAGAAGACGGCGGGAAACAGTCCAAGATGGCATCTGATGGCGGGAATCGGCTCCGGATGGCGGGAAACGACTCCAGACGGCGGGAAACTTCGCCACAGGTAAGTTACAAAAGTCTTTTTCAGGCACGCAGTACCCGGTGGTTGCGGGCATGAAATCCTGCCGACTACGCCAAAGCTGACTCGCCCCTTGGGCCGTGGGGCACTCGGATCCGGGCAGTCTGGGAACGATGGGAGTAGTAGTGGCAACCCGGTTCCGTGGCTCAGGGTGGTCAGGCCAGTGGTAGTCCGTTATGTGCTATTGATTATGTCCGACTACGCCACCCGTGGATTGCGGTTATTAGGAACCGCCGCTGCATGCCGACCGCTGGGGCTGATGAGGTGTGCAGCTAGGGTAGTGTGACTCCCCACGGGAAGAGTGCGGCCCCAGGGCAGTATAGTGGATGGTGGGAGTGATGGTGGTGAGAGTCCCAGTGCTGATAGTGCTGGAGAAGCAAGGAGCACACAGACAACAGGTTGCAGTCCAGGGTCTTTACTAGAACAGGTAAATTGACCCATAAACAGTCCCGGCTAGGAGGGGGACCTGGATGTCTGAGAGCAACGGGGAAATTGGCCCTGGTCAGGGTAAGGGTGTAGGCCTACCGTGCTTTCTGCGCTCCTTCTGGCTATCTCCTCCTGATAGGGTAACAGCCCACGTTTCCAAGCTTTCTGTGTATTCTCGCCTGTATGGCCTGCGACGTGGGTTCCTTTCTGCTCCCAGCCTTGTACGGCTTTACTGGTCCCTTCTGTTGTGGCAGGGCCTCCAGGCTTCTTAGGCCAAGGAATATACAGTCCCCTGCGGACTGGTTCTCTGCTGGGGGATGTGGAATCCTCTCAGCCTCAGACACCAAAGTCTGGTAAATTAAGTCCTCTTTCTGCCAAGACAGGCTCTCTTCGCCTCTTGTCTCTGGCTTGTGGCTCTCCTCCTGCTACACTTCCTCTTAGGTGCAGTGCAACTGTCTGTCCCTGTTCTGCTCTGGAACAAGTCTCAATGCTGAGACAGGCCATCCAGTTCTCTCTAACCCTGCCCCCAGCACCAGTTTTTATAGGGGCAGCCTGCTCCCCCTACTGGCCTGAGACAGGAGGCATTGCATGCTAATGTTCCCCTGACTAGAGAACCTCCCCCTTGCTCTCAGACACAGCTTTAATACATTTTGTGGCATCCAGGCCAGGGTGACACAGATGGAGCGAGACATGATGTCCCAGATGTGCTCAATCGGATTCAGGTCTGGGGAACAGGCGGGCCAGTCCATAGCTTCAATGCCTTCACCTTGCAGAAACTGCTGACACACTCCAGCCACATGAGGTCTGGCAATGTCCTGCATACTGCATAAGGGGCATAATGGGGGCATTACACTGTGTGGGGGCATAATACATACTACATAAGGGGCATAATGGGGGCATTAAACTTTTTGGGGCATCATACATACTGCATAAGGGGCATAATGGGGGCAATACACTGTGTGGGGGCATCATACATACTGCATAAGGGGCATAATGGGGGCATTACATTGTGTGGTAGCATCATACATCTTGTATAAGGGGCATAATGGGGGCATTACACTGTGTGGGAGCATCATACATACTGCATGAGGGGCATAATGGTGGCATACACTGTGTGGTGCATCATACATACTGTATAAGGGGCATAATGGGGGCATTACACTGTGTGGGGCATCATATATACTGTATAAGGGGCATAATGGGGCATTACACTGTGTGGGGGCATCATACATACTGCATAAGGGGCATAATGGGGGCATTACACTGTGTGGGGGCATCATGTATACTGCATAAGGGGCATAATGGGGGCATTACACTGTGTGGGGGCATCATACATCCTGCATAAGGGGCATAATGGGGGCATTACACTGTGTGGGGGGCATCATACATCCTGCATAAGGGGCATAACACTGTGTGGGGGCATCATACATCCTGCATAAGGGGCATAATGGGGGCATTACACTGTGTGGGGGGCATCATACATACTGCATAAGGGGCATAATGGGGGCATTACACTGTGTGGGGGCATCATACATCCTGCATAAGGGGCATAATGGGGGCATTACACTGTGTGGGGGCATCATGCATCCTGCATAAGGGGCATAATGGGGGCATTACACTGTGTGGGGGCATCATACATACTGCATAAGGGGTATAATGGGGGCATTACACTGTGGGGGGCATCATGCATCCTACATAAGGGGCATAATGGGGGCATTACACTGTGTGGGGGCATCATACATACTGCATAAGGGGTATAATGGGGGCATTACACTGTGGGGGGCATCATGCATCCTACATAAGGGGCATAATGGGGGCATTACACTGTGTGGGGGCATCATACATTCTGTATAAGGGGCATAATGGGGGCATTACACTGTGGGGCCAGTAAAGGGGCCCTTTACTATGAGAACAATACGTTTCCTCCCTTCCTGTCTCCATAGTTGGGTCGTATGTATCTATTACAGGAAACAGAACAAAAACCTTATGATTCTTATAAAGGGGCAACACAAGACCCCAAAAGAGTCTCTGTGCTCAAGGGGTTAATGCCCCCTGCGCCCAGTAATGGGGGATCCCCACATACCTCCACCTGCAGAGCCGCCACCACATATATGGCTGCTCTGTGCGCACAGGAGCTGTGATGAGGTCACAGGAGGGGAAGAGTCAGGGGTCACATGATCAGGGGCCTCAGTGGATGTGTGACACCCCAGGGGTCTGGTTGCCACAGTGATAGAGATATTATGTCTGAGAGCAGGTGGGAGGTCCTTTGGTCAGGGATCCTGTGCATGCCACACCTCCTGCCCAGTCTTGGGAGGGGAAGGACTTCCCCTATATAAACCTGGGGCTGAGGCAGGGTAGGGAGTTCTGAGAGGAGAAGACAGGGAGCAGAGCTGCTCTATGGGCTCTGCTCCACAGGCAGGCCCTGTCCAGGGGCCTGAGCCTGGAGTCAAGGAGAGTAGAGACAAGAAACAGTCATATGAAGAAACAGCAGAAGCTCAGTGGGAGCAATACTAATACGAGTCAGGGGCTGGCAGCTGCAGAGCTCGCCCTGACTGAGAAGCTTTCTTACCGGACCCGGCGTCCGAGGCTGTGGGGACTAACTCTTACCCAGCAGCAGAAGCCGACCGGCAGGGGATTTCAGGTCCTCAGGCCCAGAAACCCGAAGGCACGGTCACACGCGTGGGACCAGCACCGCCATCGTGGAGCGGAAGCCATTAGAAGGCCCCGAGTCACCGGCCATACGGGTGAGCACCACACGGTACACTCAGGGACGTGGGCTACTTATATCCGCTTCTAGCAAGGTAGCCAGAAGAGTACAGTCAGTTTGGGAGGCCTACAACTCCGCCTGGCCAGGGGAGATCCCATCTGCTCAAGGACTGACCAGGCCCCGTTCGCTAGCAAGTACTCCGGGAGGGTCTATCGTTGTTACCAGTAAAGACCCTGAATTACACCGCACCGTCTCTGAGTGGTTCCTGCTACCCCCATTTTCCACGTCGGCTGCCCTGAGGCCATACCCCTCCCGTTGGGGGTTATACTATCACGCTGCACAATTCTACACCGGCCTCAGCGGTCTGCCCTGCAGCGGCAGCTCCATAGCTGCAAATCAACGGGTGGCGTAGTCGACACTCAAATAACATCTATCAAGACTGCCACACACTGAGTTGACTCCCTGGGCACGGACCGGGTCCCCGCCACTCGGAGACTACAACCCTCATCTGATCCGGTTCCGGGTAAGCCCCGTGCGCGAGACGCTGCGCGACACAGCAGGCCCAGGGGCGCGTCAGATGCAGGACTCTGCTGTGCTGGTTGTCATGGTGCTGGATGAGCTGAAGTTTATGTGTGGGGTCAGGAGTAGTGTTGAGCGATACCTTCCGATATCGGGAAATATCGTATCAGATTGGATAGGACCGATACCCAAAAGTATCGGATATCGCCGATTCCGATACCGGAAACCAATGCAAGTCAATGGGACACTAATATCGGAAAGCCATCCCAGCGTGAGAGAATTCTCCTGATTGTTTAAAAGCCGGCGGGCGGTAAAAAGCCGCCGGCTTTTAAACAATCACACAGCCCCATACTGCTTCCCCGCAGCCTCCCACCCCGATCCTGCGCCCCCCCCGCCACCTCCCATCCCGATCGTAAGTAGGACCGGGCGGGGAGCGCAGCACCAAGGAGCAGGGAGCGAAGGACCCGGGCGGGGAAGCCGGCAGTGAAAAGACTACACCGCCGGCTTTCCCGTTCTGTGCTGCGCTCTCCCGCCGGTTATTTCAAATGAACAGCTGAGGTATCAGGTGATGCTGATCAGCTGTTCATTTGAAGTAGCCGCGGTGCCCTCAGAGGGTTCATGTGAGTTCATGCTTCACTGCATGAACTCACATGAACTTTCCCACGGCCGCACAGGTCAGCCTCACCTCCCAGACCATCAGACCCATCATGATTGGTGTGTGCGCAGGTGTCTGTGCGATGTGTGCGGGTGTGTGCGCGATGTCTGCGGGTGTCTGCGTGCAGGCAGACATAGGCTAATGTGACACTACTACTCCCATCGGCCTATGTCTGTCCCCCGTCCACTTGTGCCAGCAGGATCAGCTCGATGGGAGCAGTAGCTATTTTAGCTGCCCCATATGTTATTTTTGCCCCTATACATCTTTTATGTTTTTAAGCCCCCCATATATTTTTTTTGTTTTTGGTCCCCAATAAATTTTAAATACATTTTTCATTGGTGGCCAGTGGTTACCTAAAATAAATTAGTTCATACATTACCTGTCCCCGCCGATCGCCACCTAAAATAAAGTAAAAAATAAAAAACTACACCTATACTCACCTAGACACCTAATTCCCCGAAGCCATCGATCTCCTGTAATAAAATATAAAATAATAAACCACAACCTTATCCTTACCCCTCCGTAGTAGTCCACGAGTGTCCCACGAAGATCTCCAGTTTAGAGCAGCCACATAAAATGTGACCGCTCTAAACCACTGCCGCCGCTAGAATGACGGGGCCGTAAAGCAGCCCCATCATTGCATAAACCGGTGTCTAGGTGAGTATAGGTGTAGTTTTTTATTTTTTACTTTATTTTAGGTGGCGATCAGGTAATGTATGAACTAATTTATTTTAGGTAACCACTGGCCACCAATGAAAAATGTATTTAAAATTTATTGGGGACCAAAAACAAAAAAAATATATGGGGGGCCTAAAAACATAAAAGATGTATAGGGGCAAAAATAACATATGGGGCAGTTTAAATAGCAGGATCAGGCTGATGGGAACTACTGCTCCCATCGAGCTGATCCTGCTGGCACGAGTGGACGGGGGACAGACAAAGGCCGATGTGAGTAGTAGTGTCACATCGGCCTATGTCTGCCTGCACGCAGACACCCGCAGACATCGCGCACACACCCGCACACATCGCACAGACACCCGCGCACACTCCAATCATGATGGGTCTGATGGTCTGGGAGGTGAGGCTGACCTGTGCGGCCGTGGGAAAGTTCATGTGAGTTCATGCAGTGAAGCATGAACTCACATGAACCCTCTGAGGGCACCGCAGCTACTTCAAATGAACAGCTGATCAGCATCACCTGATACCTCAGCTGTTCATTTGAAATAACCGGCGGGAGAGCGCAGCACAAAACGGGAAAGCCGGCGGTGAAGTCTTTTCCCTGCCGGCTTCCCCGCCTGGGTCCTTCGCTCCCTGCTCCTTGGTGCTGCGCTCCCCGCCCGGTCCTAACTTACGATCGGGATGTGAGGTGGCGGGGGGAGCGCAGGATCGGGGTGGGAGGCTGCGGGGAAGCAGTATGGGGCTGTGTGATTGTTTAAAAGCCGGCGGCTTTTTACCGCCTGCCGGCTTTTAAACAATCAGGAGAATTCTCTCACGCTGGGATGGCATTCCGATATTAGCGTCCCATTGACTTGCATTGGTTTCCGGTATCGGAATCGGCGATATCCGATACTTTTTGGGTATCGGTCCGATCCAATCCGATCCGATATTTCCCGATATCAGAAGGTATCGCTCAACATTAAGTAATACATAAGAATAATATGTACTATGTCTGACCACTACAAACACTCATCTGAACTGGTCCAAGTGCTGTCAGGTTTTTTCACGGGCAGCACTTAGACAATACGGTCGTGTGAATATAGGCTTATGATGCATCTGGTAATAAACATGTTAAGGATGGGCCGCTACTCATGGGCCACTGCTGTGTGCTTGCCCCCCAGGCTAAAATGTGCCAGCCAGCCCCTGCTGCACCGGGTGCCAGAAAACCTAGATACACCTTTGGAATAGGTATCCTGCAAAGTAAGGATGGGGTTTGGTGTTTTTAAATGATTTTATTGACTCTGTGCATTTATATTTTGTATCAATAATATGATATGGTTATATATATCTTCTGGATATCAGGAGGG
Source organism: Phyllobates terribilis (assembly GCF_046119375.1). Taxonomy (NCBI): domain Eukaryota; kingdom Metazoa; phylum Chordata; class Amphibia; order Anura; family Dendrobatidae; genus Phyllobates; species Phyllobates terribilis. Next base: position 405,366 of record NW_027363318.1, read on the forward strand.
CTTATCCCTGTGCCTTGACTCTCTCCTTCTCCTTCGATGTCCTGTATAGGCCAAAAAAAACTACGCGTTTCGAGGACTCACAGTTCCTCTTCGTCAGCTTCTCGCTGGTAGTCAAACTGGTAACCTAATAAAGTCCAAACGCCCCCCACAAAGATAATACAACCAAAGAAATGGAGGAAGATCCAATACTAACAAGACGGTGCAAAAGGACATATGGAGGTGCAATAGAACTAAGATAGAATTCCAATAAGAATAGACTGTGTGTGAAAAAAATAATAATAAAAAAGACTTTGTTCAAACTTTCACAATTAGTTAAAAATGAATAAAAATTATATACTTATATTTCTGATGGCTATAAAAAACAGTCTGTTAATCAGTGTATATTACCAGGATAGTATAAATTCGGCACTTAGTACCATCCAGAGATAAAAAGGAAAAAATGAAGGAGAAAAATAAAAACATTATATAGTATCTCCAATAGGGGTATCAATGTATAGAAACAAATACATATATAAAATAGGTGGATTCAAAGGAATATATCCAAAAGACATATTATATTGATAAAATATAAGGAGGTTCATAAAAGTGCAATGTAAATGTTCAATTGGTACTGGGATAAAAAATACATACAGTATATACCGCTGCGAGTTGAAGGCATACAGCTGACTCTCGTGATTAAGGCCCTTCAGAGCCAAGCTATTTAATGTGAAGATCCATTTGGATTCCATCCGCGACATTAATCTCAGGTAATCACCTCCCCTCCATTTTCTGGGGACTAATCGGATCCCACAAAACTTAGTGTCCTTATAAGATTGGTTGTGGAACTTCCGGTAGTGCCGGGACAGTGGATGCCCTTCAAAACCTTCATTCATGTTGATAAAGTGTTCCTTCAGCCTTTTGATAACTTGCGCTTTGTACAGACATCTCCTCCTGCCAAGGCATAAAAAGGGCGTGGCTTGGGGTGTGGATAGGGGCGTGGCCAGACTACGCGTGCCGCATGGTTTCGCCCTCTTTCTAGTCCTCATAGGTTGGCGGTATGCTTGTACTGAGCAGATCTGGGATATCAGTGATTAGGTCCCATATTGTGCACTGTAAGGTCTGGAAAAGCTCCTTCTATCCGTCTCTGTAGCACCAGAGGAAGAACAGAGGGGAAAAGACAGGATTTTCTACATGTCGCGTTATGTAGATGTTCTGCAGATTTATCACAACCGTCCACAAGAAGAAACTGCCATCACAGAGCCGCCTTTAGCTGTTGGAAAAGTTTAAACTTAGTTTTGAATAGTTGCTATAGCCAACAAGGACTTTCTATTTATGCTGGGTCACATGATGCTGGTGCTGGGTGATGTCATGTGACGGAATGTTGTGGGTGATGATGTCACAGAGGGCGTTGTGATGTCACCCTTGGGGTATATAAGGGGGCTCCATCCACCTGGAGCTCATATCTCATTGGCCATATCTTGGTGCTGAGATACCCCCTGGAGACAATGAGGATCGCCATATTGTTTCTGTGCTGTACCCTGTTCTACCCTGTGAATTACCATAGGCTGCCGGTGAGTACCTGTCTATTATTACATATGGAGGACGTTTAGAATCAGCTGCGGCAGGGGAAGGGGATGGGGAGGGGGGTCCTGTAAGAATTTACCTGCGGGAATAAGAGGTTATGGCAGGGAAAGGAGCTTAGGAAGTGACAGTCAGAGGGGATATAAGTGTGGGGTGACCCCTCTGACTCCCACATTCCTGCCTTGTCCTTGTAGTGATTAATGACTTTGGTGTTGTCCCTTATATATCACTTTGCAGTCACCAGTGATCGCTCCGCACTGTGATCCTAAACTACAGTCTCATTTACCTTTTTGCAAACGCCCAGAAGGGGAGGAGTGACATCACACCCATGTGAGCAGATCCCGCCCACTTTTACTGCAGTCGTAATGCGAGCTAGCTGTATTCTGTTTTCATGGAAATATCAGCAGCTGCTCCCCCTAGTGTTTACAAGATGAAAACATCAAAAGAGTTAAAATATTTTTTTCAGATTTTATACCATTAAAACCTTTTTAAATATATATGTGTATTTATATATAAATATAAATACTTTACAATTTTACAATTGTAAAAAAATTGCTGACACTTTCCCTTTAAAAGATCTAAAGACGTTCTGCTTCATGTGCCATTGTGACCAATCACAGCACAGATTATATTTTTTAAACTTTTCTTGAAAAACTGAAGCTGCTCCGTGATTGGATATCATGTGGAAGGGTTCTCTTTTAGACATTTAGTTAGGTCCAAAGTATCAGTGACATGATGGATAGAACTGTGCAATGATGTCACAGAGGGCTTTGTGATGTCACCCCTGGGTATATTAGAAGCCTCGGCCCATCTGCAGCTTGTATCTCATTGACCATACCTTGGTGCTGAGAGACCTCTGGAGATGATGAGTATCATCCTATCATTTCTGTGCTTTACGTTGCTCTACCCCCCACATTACAGTACACTGAGGGCGAGTATGTTCTCATCAATATGGAGGTCACAAGGATCAGCTAATGAGAATATCGCCTCTTGCAGGACTTCTCATACTGGACACGTGACCGTCCGTCATATGAAAGTCCAACTGTAAATAATATTCCATGGACCCTGGAGGTGAATCCCAAACTTCTTCCTGATCTTCTCAATGGGATATTTCTGAAAGTTGCTTGATAATGTATCCATCACTGTATAATAACAAGGGCTCTCTGTTTGACTGGATTGGGTATAAATATACAGGACTTTATTATGTTTTTTTTCTTTATTATAGGATGACCCACTACCCGTGGATCTCAGAAGAAGCACCTATCAAGCTTCCATCAATCTTCCTCTTTGGCTCTTCCGTGACGCAGTTTTTGTTGCGGTGATGACACTACTGACAATACTAGAGTATTTGGCCTTAAGTCTTGTCCTGAGCAAGTGGGCAATGTCTGAACCTGGTGAAACAATCAGAAAACTCCTGAGAACAAAACCATTCTGAAGGAACAAAGTGCTTGTAAGGAGCCGATTTGCATCCCTCAGATTCAGAAGCAAGACTCCAGGAGAACACCTGTCCTGCCCAATGGCAAATGTTCTACTCCATCCATGGCTCCTGCACCGCAGGATGCGAAAAAGGTTCCTAGTTGCAACTATAAAGTGGCGTTCAGTGATATTGTCTGGGTCAGAATGATCCCTCACAACAATATAGGAAGAAGAGCTCGAAGTTCAACGGAGCTTAAAGAGAGGTTACTGATTTTTCAGAGAAGCCAACAACCCAGAATTCCAGAGCCAAGAGCACCAGAACCTAGAACACCAGAACCTACCATGTCAGAACCTAGTATGTCAGAACCTAGAATGCCAGAGCCTGAAATGCCTACAACACCTCAACCCAAAATCAAGAGGAGAAGATGTTTCCTTAGATGTCTTAGAGGCGAGGAAGATTGAGAAGGCAACTGCTTGAACTTTCCCATTGCTCGTGTTTTCATCACAGGTTAGTCCTATACATGCTGTCTGATGGGCACCATCTTACTACATACAATGCAGCATTGCACCTGAAATCGCATGGATATTTTGTCACACACTTGCACTTTAGCACCTTATCATATGTCGCATATATCTATGAACGCTTTGCTAAGTATCACTGTCTAGTATGTGCTTCTGATGAACCTATTTTAGGAAAACGTGTCGAGGTTTGGCATACTATGTACTTGAGTTTGGCGTACTATGTGCTTGTTGGTAAATTCTATTGCCATCTATAATCTACTAGATATTATAATGTCTCTGGTGGGATGCCCCATGCCGAATTGTTGATAACTGACTATGAGCATTGTCCTCTATTTCTTATCTACTATGGTTACAGGTTGATGTGAAGAGAGCTGTGCCATTGGTAGCGATTTTTCTACTGATTTGTCAGTTATATTTATGTTAGTTTAGCAAATTTCTGCTTGTAGGGTCTAATGTTTTACCATAGTGTATGTTCTGTGAGCTAAATTGTCATACTTATGCACTAGATAGATTATAAATTGTGATGCTTATGTACAAGATAGATTATTAGTTTAATCGGTGATTTTTTAAATATTTTTTAGCATCAGGAGACTCAAGAATCGCATCTTACAGAAGACAAGAAGCCTAAATGCCGAAGGGTGATGACCTGTTGATGGCCCACAGCTGGAGGGTCATTACCTCTTGATGGCACAAAACTGGACAGAAGATAAAAACATTTGATGGCACACAGCCGGAGGGTGATGATCTATTGATGGCCATAGCCAGAGGGTCATTACCTGTTGATGGCACACAGCCGGAGGGTGATGACCTATTGATGACCATAGCCAGAGGGTCATTACCTGTTGATGGCACACAGCTGGAGGATGATGACCTATTGATGGCCATAGCCAGAGGGTCATTACCTGTTGATGGCACACAGCCGGACAGAGGATAATTACCTGTTGATGGCACACAGACGGATGGTCATTACCTGTTCATGGCGCACTGCCGGATGGTCATTACCTATTGATGGCACACAGCCGGAGGGTGATGACCAATTGATGGCCATAGCCAGAGGGTCATTACCTGTTGATGGTGCACTGCCGGATGGTCATTACCTGTTGATGGCACACAGCCGGATGGTCATTACCTGTTCATGGCACACTGCCGGATGGTCATTACCTGTTGATGGAACACAGCCGGAGGGTGATGACCTATTGATGGCCATAGCCAGAGGGTCATTACCTGTTGATGGCGCACTGCCGGATGGTCATTACCTGTTGATTGCACACAGCTGGAGGGTGATGACCAGTTGATGTCGGACTGCCGGATGGTCATTACCTGTTGATGGCACACAGCCGGACAGAGGATCATTACCTGTTGATGGCACAAAGCCGGTCAGAGGATAAGATCTTTTGATTGCATACACCGGGTCCCTCCCTGATAACAGGGAACCCTGGGGAATACTCGTCATCTTGATCCCCCACTGACTAAATACTTGCTCCACCTCAGCCTACACCATCATGGAGGACACTTCCACCTGTGTCCACTGTAAGGTTCGACTTTCTTTTATCATTTCAGCAGATTAATAAACATCATAAAGCTGTAAAACTATCGAGTAATTTATTATAAATTATTATAAAGAAATATAAAGTATAATAGATAGCTATAGAGGGCACAGAAGACGACTAACTATAGTAAGCATGGTATCGCCTGATATATACTGTATATTCTAGATGGCGCTATTACACTAAATACATCACAACCTCCAGGGTGATATTACCGTACAATGTGAGATCACTAATAATGGCCACAGATTATGAGAAAATGACCAGCTCCATAGTCCTGGAGTTATTATAAATGTCTCTAGTGTGAGGCAGGGACTGGACGAGTGTTGGAGGGAGGTATATTCCCCCAGGACGTCCTTTATGTATCCATGCTGTAGAATCTGCCGTATACTTCTGTTCTAGCAGTCAGACATTTCACTCTGCAAATCACAGGCTCAACATTGTGTAAAACTACCACCGTATATAAGAGCACTCAGAATAAAAACTAGCGGCATGCCGTGCACTGCCCACGTCATGTGTACGGGATACAGGACCTGCAGGACCTGGTACGGCCATTATAGTTGATAGATTAATGATACCTGTGCAGATGAAGGGAAAAAAATATGTGCAACAGCAGGAGGAGAAAGTCTCAAAATGTAATTTGAAGAGTATAATAGAGAAATGGGAAACTTCTGGAGATGCAGATAAGTGGTACCAGGGCAAAACGTAAGTGCAGTCAGACATGGGAAAAGTGCAAATGATCCAGCGTAAAGGTTTGTTTAGTAGAAAAAATATTAAAACTTAGCTTTTATTAGCCATATAAAACACTGCTCCACAAAGAATACAGCAAATGTGCAACTATCATAGCTTACAGACCTACACGTTTCAACAAATCATGTCTTAATTATGGCCCTACTACTAGAATGACAAAAAGGCATATATATATATATATATATATATATATATATATATATATATATATATATATATATATATATATCCACGTGCCTGTATGACCTCCCTACAACGCCTGGGCATGCTCCTGATGAGGTTGCGGATGGTCTCCTGTGGGATCTCCTCCCAGACCTGAACTAAAGCATCCGCCAACTCCTGGACAGTCTGTGGTGCAACGTGACGTTGGCGGATGGAGCGAGACATGATGTCCCAGATGTGCTCAATCGGATTCAGGTCTGGGGAACGGGCGGGCCAGTCCATAGCTTCAATGCCTCCATCTTGCAGGAACTGCTGACACACTCCAGCCACATGAGGTCTGCCATTGTCCAGCATTATGAGGAACCCAGGGCCAACCGCACCAGCATATGGTCTCACAAGGGGTCTGAGGATCTCATCTCGGTACCTAATGGAAGCCAGGCTACCTCTGGCGAGCACATGGAGGGCTGTGCGGCTCTCCAAAGAAATGCCACCCCACACCATTACTCACCCACTGCCAAACCGGTCATGCTGAAGGATGTCACTCTCCACGGCGTCTCCAGACTCTGTCACGTCTGTCACATGTGCTCAGTGTGAACCTGCTTTCATCTACGAAGAGCACAGGGCGCGAGTGGCAACTTTGCCAATCCTGGTGTTCTGTGGCAAATGCCAAGCGTCCTGCATGGTGTTGGGCTGTGAGCACAACCCCTATCTGTGGACGTCGGGCCCTCATACCACCCTCATGGAGTCGGTATCTAACCGTTTGTGCAGACAAATGCACATTTGTGGCCAGCTGGAGGTCATTTTGCAGGGCTCTGGCAGTGCTCCTCCTGTTCCTCCTTTCACAAAGGCGGAGGTAGCGGTCCTGCTGCTGGGTTGTTGCCCTCCTACGGCCCCCTCCACATCTCCTGGTGTACTGGCCTGTCTCCTGGTAGCGCCTCCAGCCTCTGGACACAGCCAACCTTCTTGCCACAGCTCGCATTGATGTGCCATCCTGGATGAGCTGCACTATCTGAGCAACTTCTGTGGGTTGTGGAGTCTGTCTCATGCTACCACGAGTGTGAAAGCACAACCAACATTCAAAAGTGACCAAAACATCAGCCAGAAAGCATTGGTACTGAGATGTGGTCTGTGGTCCCCACCTGCAGAACCACTCCTTTATTGAGGGTGTCTTGATAATTGCCAATAATTTCCATCTATCCTCTATTCCATTTGCACATCAGCATGTGAAATTGATTGTCAATCAGTGTTGCTTCCTAAGTGGACAGTTTGATTTCACAGAAGTTTGATTTACTTGGAGTTATATTCTGTTGTTTTAAGTGTTCCCTTTATTTTTGGAGCAGTTTATATAGATACATACAGTGAGTACGGAAAGTATTCAGACTCCTTTAAATTTTTCACTCTTTGTTTCATTGCAGCCATTTGATAAATTCTAAAAAGTTCATTTTTTTCTCATTAAAGTACACTCAGCACCCCATCTTGACTGAAAAAAACAGCAATATAGAATTTTTTTGCAAATTTATTAAAAAAGAAAAACTGAAATATCACATGGTCATAAGTATTCAGATCCTTTGCTCAGACACTCATATTTAAGTCACATGCTGTCCATTTCCTTGTGATCCTCCTTGAGATGGTTCTACTCCTTCAATGGAGTCCAAATGTGTTTAATTAAACTGATAGGACTTGATTTGGAAAGGCACACACCTGTCTATATAAGACCCCACAGCTCACACTACATGTCAGACCAAATGAGAATCATGAGCTCAAACGAACTGCCCAAGGAGCTCAGAGACCGAATTGTGGCAAGGCACAGATCTAGCCAAGGTTATAAAAGAATTTCTGCATTACCCAAGGTTCATAAGAGCACAGTGGCCTCCATAATCCTTAAATGGAAGAAGTTTGGGACCACCAGAAGTCTTCCTAGACCTGGCCGTCCAGCCAAACTGAGCAATCGTGGGAGAAGAGCCTTGGTGAGAGAGGTAAAGAAGAACCCCAAGATCACTGTGGCTGAGCTCCAGAGATGCAGTAGGGAGATGGGAGAAAGTTCCACATAGTCAACTATCACTGCAGCCCTTCCCCAGTTGGGCCTTTATGGCAGAGTGGCCAGATGGAAGCCTCTCCTCATATGAAAGCCCGCATAGAGTTTGCTCAAAAACACATGAAGGACTCCCAGACTATGAGAAATAAGATTCTCTGGTCTGATGAGACGAAGATAGAACTTTTTGGTGATAATTCTAAGTGGTATGTGTGGAGAAAACCAGGCACTGCTCATCACCTGCCTAATACAATCCCAACAGTGAAACATGGTGGTGGCAGTTGTTTGAACCCTCCTGTTAGTTTTTTCTATTTTGTGGTCATGTGACCTTCTACCTATTTATTCCAGCTCCGCCCTTCAGGCTTTGCTGGACTTCAGTGTTACTTTGACTCTTAATCTAGCCAGGTGCTTTGTACCTACTGTATCTCTCTAGTTTGTTTGGTCCTTGGACCACTAAGTACTTTTGTCTGTTTGTCTTCTTCTGCTACTACTTCTGCCAGGAGGTGTCCAGTTTTGTCCCAGTCCTTAGTTCTTTTAGGGACCCCTCCCTTTAATCTATAGGTCTGTGTTCAGATTAGCCGCGGACATAGGCGGGTCTGTTTGCAAGGAACAGGTTGCCCGCTGCATCGTAAGGAATCAGCTTAGTCCTATTGTATGGACAGATTTCCTCTCTTTCCTTAGTTCTTGTAGCAGATCATAACAGCAGTATCATGCTATGGGTGTGTTTTTCAGCTGCAGGGACAGGACGACTGGTTGCAATTGAAGGAAACATGAATGCGGCCAAGTACAGAGATATCCTGGATGAAAACCTCTTCCAGAGTGCTCTGCACCTCAGACTTGGCCAAAGGTTCACCTTCCAACAAGACAATGACCCTAAGCACACAGCTAAAATAACAAAGGAGTGGCTTCAGAACAACTATGTGACCATTCTTGACTGGCCCAGCCAGAGCCCTGACCTAAACCCAATTGAGCATCTTTGGAGAGACCTGAAAATGGCTGTCCACCAACGTTTCCCATTCATCCTGACGGAACTGGAGAGGATCTGCAAGGAAGAATGGCAGAGGATCCCAAAATGCTAGTGTGAAAAACTTGTTGCATCATTTCCAAGAAGACTCATGGCTGTACTAGCCCAAAAGGGTGCTTCTACTCAATACTGAGCAAAGGGTCTGAATACTTATGCCCGTGTGATATTTCAGTTTTTCTTTTTTATTAAATTTTGCAAAAATTTCTTCATTTCTGTTTTCTTTCAGACAAGATGGGGTGCAGAGTGGACTTTAATGAGAAAAAAATGAACTTTTTAGAATTTACCAAATGGCTGCAATGAAACAAAGAGTGAAAAATGTAAAGGGGTCTGAATACTTTCCGTACCCGGTGTACATGCATGGAAATAAATGCAGAATTATATTTCTTAATACTGCAGTATCAGATCCTGTCTTGAATTTAACCCCTGTGGTATCCAATGTGAAAATCCACAGGGACTCCCCTGATGAATTACAATTGAGGAAATCATGAATTTTATATTCTCTATCATTACTTAAGGACATAAAACTATCTGTTTTAACCGCATGTAGACACGCTTTGCACCGATTGGCTCCACATCTGAAGAAACCTTTTGTGCTGAGCCAATTTGGTTGTACAGTATTAGT